>NC_056727.1:1197957955-1198247869 GCF_019279795.1 Protopterus annectens
CAAATACCTTAAAAATGCCTTCATTTAATTTCGGGTTTTTTTCACTCCTACTATTTAAACTCCTTTGCTGTCCCCTAGACTTTCTGCTCCTTTAGCCCATTCTTTCCTTTTTTTCAACCGAATTAATTTTCCCTCTCTATAATGTCTGTAAAACATTTAAAAGCTTCTTTTAAAGTTTTCTTTTTCCCTATCCTTATCCTTGTCAAAGATTTTCAATGTTATTATTTTCATTGAATGGCTACTACATGCTCAACTTACTTTGTTTTGTGTGTTAACATTATTTGGTCTGTAATTATGTTGCCCTTTTTGGGCCTCCTCTGAAAATGGGCAAAAATTAAAGGCCCAGTATCTTCCGTAAACAAATGCAAAAACCAAATTTAAATAAAAGAAACATTTATGATTTTTATAGCTATGACCTACCCATCTGGCGACTTAAAAAGCCTTCAGTTGGCAACAAAACACTAACTGACATCTTGAATGAAAACCCTAGTCTGATGAATTAAAAATAATTTTTTTGCAAAGAGACAAGCCTTCCTCCCAAAATCCTGCCCGACTAATCTTGATTATATATATAGTTACTCTTAGAATGCACAACCCCTGGAAAGGTTCCCACCTGGAGATTGAATTTTGAAACCTGTCAGCCCCTGTATAGCGACCAACCTGTCACTTAACAGAAGTCAACCAAACCAATGGAACCTTAAGTGGTGTGTCCCTTGTGCAGGCCTTTGTGTGATTGGAGGCTGCACCTGCAAAAATCTTTAACAGTCTGCATAGACTTAGCTTTGTCCTCCATTTTCTTTAAAACTGCTTCCACAGGCGGTCCAAACAACACATCAGACTGTAAAGGAGCATCCAAAATCCTGGTCTTAACATGCTCAGCTAGATTCTGATCCTTCAACCATGCATGTCTGCGAAGAACAGAACTAGTAGCAGCCACCCTCGAGGAGGCCTGAACAGCATCAAAACCACACTGCAAAGAATGCTTACCCACTTGTTCAGACACATGAACCAAATCCAGCAATTCTTTACACTCAATACCTTCCACCAAAGCATCCACCTTAGATTTCAATTGTGAAAGGAGATAATTCTGATATTTCAGCATATGAAATTGACAATTCAACGCCTCATGGCTAGAGTGGAAGAAGAATATACTTTCTTACCCCACTTATCCAAAGCCCTTGCCTCTTTACCGGGGGGTACAGATTTTTTAACAACAGAAGCTTTAACACCTTTAGGCCCCTGAGAAACAGTTTCTGGGTCCGCCCTGGGACTCTTAAACAAATACTTATGAGCCGGGCACCCTATAATACCTATCAGGCTTAACAGGAGCAGGAGGCAAGGAATCAGGGTTCAGAGAAGCCTCTGCAAAAACATCCTCCACCACATTCAACACAGGAGGAATAGCTAAGGGCCTATGCTGAGGCAAAACAAGAATTCCCTAAGCCTTTTTCTGGAGTCAGAGTAATCTTGGCCTTCCCATTTAAAGTGCTCCCTCATGGAGTGAAGAGTCTCTGAAAATGAAAAAATCCTCAGGAGGAGAAGCTGAAGGAGTGGAATCATCCACATCAGAATCAGAATAAGCAGGAAACTCTTGCAAGTCTTCCACAGAAGACTCTGAAGCCTGTGAACACTGTTCAAAACTATCAAACTCCTGTTCCACCCTAGGCCTCTTATCAGGTGGGGGCATAGAACCTCTAATCAGAGTAATCAAATCTTCAGCCATTTTAAGCATATGTTTCTTAGGCACAGAGCCCGAAATGCTAGGAGAAGCCCCTACAGAAGCTGAACTTGGCCTTCCTCTAAAAGAAGCTCTGGAAACAGAAGGAGGGCCCTAACTACCTTGGGAAGAGAGGGAAGAACAGTTACCTGAGAAGCCCCTCAGCCTGGCCTACTTCCTGAGAGGGCACATCCTGTAACAGTAAAGTATCTGCCTGAGACTCCATAGAGACTCCTGGCAAAACCTCTGGCTCCCCTGAGCCTTCTAAAGGACAGCGTCCGGGACTGCGGTTCCTCACCCCTAGACTTCACTGTTTTGTCCTTGCGCTTCTTAGATGAAGCAGGCGCCGGAGCATCCGGCGGCATAGTATAATGCAACGCTTCCCAAACACTAACCTAGCACAATCAAGCCTCCTCTTAATAGTGCGCTTATTAAATCTAGCACAAGGCGGCAACCAACAACGTCGTGCTCAGGCCCTAAACAAGGTATACACAATGTATGATAATCCCTATGCGGTATCTGCTTCCCACAAGAAATACAGTTATTCACTTTTTCTGACATCCGGTAATATACTGAGGCAAGAAAAACCAAAATGTTCCCCAGCGGGTTACTTAGCCAACTCTGTACTCGGTCTGAAACTCCGGTTTCGGAAAATCTCAGAACGCCAACCTGCACTCGCAAAATTGCTTCTGCATCGGACCATGCGGGAAAAAAGACTGAGGAAATGAAGTCGGTCATGCGGATTAGTACCCTGACGTACTGACGTCAGTCTAAGGCGCCATGACCGACGTCAGCCTTATACTCTGGTATTCGGGCCGACTGGGACGCGGACTATACCCAATAGTCAGGACTGCAGCAAGGGAAGACGAAGAACATTCTCTGAATATTGAGGCATTGGAATATGCTTTTTGCTGCAATCATAGTGAATGTGACCGACATGGTCAGATTTATCCAAGGGGAAGAGTTACAATTACTGGACAAACTGGTCCAGACAGTTTGTTTGATGCAGTCCAGATATTTCTGTAAGTTTGAGGATGTGTAAGTCTAGCATTTAATGGAGGGATAGTTAAAATCATCTAGGAGAATGATCTTTGGCTTAAAGCAAATAGAATCCATACTATTTAACTAGCAGGTATAGTCTGAGGGGGACACAGATAGGGGCCTAGAGTTAACAACAACATAAGGGTCTTTGCCTTCAGTCTGTTAGATGTGTAGGAATTCCAGGCCGCCATCTTGACTAAGTGTGGAGGTGAATTTTTTTTTAAAGAACATGGAGAGACCTCTGACTTTACTGCCTTCATCTAGGGCAATGGACCAGGGTGTGTAGTAGGAACTGAAACCCTGCACTGCTGGAGCGCATTCATTAGTCTTGAACTAGGTCTCACTGACCGTGCTTACATTAATGTGTTCCAGAGTTATTTGTTAAGGCTCCCAGCACTGAGCAGGAATACCTTTATGTTATCCAAATTCTGTTTTGCTATGTTGAAAGCTTTAGGAGACCTACCTTGCCTAAAATGGCAGCAGACAAAAAATTAGTAAGTGAAAGCTTTGGGGGGGGGGGTATGCAGACAATCCATGGCAGAGCAGTTAGGGCTGTCTACTTCTCCTCCCAGACTGATGTACACTGTACCCCCTTTGAATGACACCAAAAGCTATGCCAATTGTTGAAGTCAATAATCTTTTGTATGCATTGCAGCATAACTCTTGGTAATGGCAGAATGCTGCTCAAAGCTAGATTCATATCTGTGGAGACACATATTCTGAGAGCTCTATCATGTCCTTTCTTTATATAGTCCAGGAAGATACATCTCAAGTGATTTACACCCACGTTTACCATGAATGTGTCATGTGCGTACTTGTAGTGCAATGACTTCAATGTATGCATGACAAGGCACCTTCCAGTCACTCAAACTGTTTGCTCGAGCTGAGAGTCAACTGATTGTGACCCTCTCCTTGCATGGCCTGGTGAGTGGTGCACTGGTACATTTCACTGTGGAGTCATCAGTAACTGGGATATTGGACTGTGTAGAGGTTTGTCTTAAAGGATTTTCACTTGCAACAATGTGACTCTGACATATGCTTCTTGGCGGATGCTGCCTGCGTTGTGTGTTTGTGGTTGCTGAAAATACTTGTTTCTTTGGAGGCCTTTGTGGTTTATGTAGGTTACATTTAAGAGCACCAGCATATGTAGGTGTGTGTTTGGTCTGAGTTGTATGTGACTGTCAGTACCACATAACACCACACTAAACCAACCTGCTTGTTATTTATAGTGGCTATGTGGGAGAGCTTTGCCTCCATTAACATAACAGAACTAAATCTCTCACACATTTTGTCAGCTTAAGTATGAGTTAGTTGTTGGTCTAACATGAGACAATAGTTGCACTGTCTCAGGATGCCCATTTCAACCAAGATGGCTACCGAACTGGTTGGAAAGTGAAGATCCATGGATCCATTTGCTTACTGAAAACCTACGGGAGAGAAAGGATTTAAACAACACAAATGAAGTGACTTTGCAAAATTATACTTTTGTAATTAATGACAACAATCAAACAAACTGGAGAAGGAAGGAGCTTTATGGTCAAATCAACATAAAAAGCCATACAACAAGAAAGACACTTGGTTTAAGAACACTACAAGGAGGTTGGGGATTTTCAGCTACTTAGCTTATCTTTGGACAGCCTGATACTGGCACAAACAGAAGCTGATGACAACTAAAAAGTCTTTCCATCTCAAACAAAAGCAATTTAAAAGCAACTCTACCCTTGCATGGAAGCAACCAGAATGCATGCAACAATCTGGTTCTCTATTTCACTAACAAAATGGCATCCAGGATTTTTATTAAAAAAAAAAAAGAAATGCAAAAAAAACAAAAAAAACACTGCAGCTATTAACTAGAAGTACCAAATAAAGGCTTGGAATGATGACAACATGTTATTAAGATGCTGTGGTCTTGGAGACAACAAAACAGGATTTAGAGTGTATTAGCTGTGTAAAAAATAGATAATGCAAACCAACAGAAAAGGAAAACAGCTAAGACAGACACAAATTGTTAAAATGAACTTAAAATAAAGTGAAAGACAATAACAATTTCCAGCTACTTTATTTTCTCTTTCAATACAGCAACTTAGACTTTCTTTGGATAGCCTGAAACCAAATGGGCTATTTTCCATTTCTTCTGTTTTAGATCAACAGACGCTTTTCTTTTAATTTCTGCTTTTGGTATGAATCCAGATGTACTATATCTATTTAATCTCTCTCTCTCTCTCTCTGTATATACACACACATATATATATATATATATATATATATATATATATATATATATATATATATATATATATATATATATATATATATATATAAACCCACCACTGTTCTTCACTGCATCAACACAATTGGCTCAAATCCCATTACTATCTCACTTATCTTCAATTAACTAAGGCCCACAAACCTATCTACCACCCTGCACCTTGCCCTTCCCTCTCTCCTCCATACTGACCATGTACCATCCTAATTGGCACCTCAGGTCTGAAAACAAAATGTTACTGACTGTCAACAAACCCAGGCACTTGGCCGGCCAAATGTTGTATTCCTTTACCATGTCTAAGTTATGGAATAATCTCCCTCCTTCACTCAGGACTACCAGCAATCCTGCTTCCTTTAAAAAAATCCCACAGACTACATCTCTCCTCTCACTGGCTATGCACCTGCACCCCAACAAATACCCTCAAAACCTAACTTCATTTAATTTCTGGTATTTCCTCTCCTTTTCTCTACTATACTTACTCCTTTGCTGTCCCCCTAGACTTTCTTCCCTCCTTTAACCCATTCTGTGTCCTTCTTTTCTCCACTGAAGTTAACTCTCCTCTACTATAATGTCTGTACATACATTTAAAATTGTGTTATTTGAATGTTTTCTATTTCTATACTTATACCATTATTGCAAACATTTTCAATGTTATTATTTTCATTGAATGTACTACTACTACTGCTCAACTTACTTTGTTTTGTGTGTTAACATTACTTTGTATGTAATTAATGTGGAGCTTTTCTCCCCGGGCCTCCTCTGAAAATGGGCTCATTTAGGCCCAGTGATCTTTCCCGGTAAACAAATGCAATAAATAAATAAAATATAAACATAAACATCTATATGCATGTTTTATAGCTACATCTCTACCTATCCATCTATCGACGTAAGATCTACCTTCAGTTGGTCAACTAACACAAATATTGACATCTTGAAGGCAAACCTAGTACAGATGCAACATTAAAAAATAATGTTTTTTGCAGGGGGGGGGGGGCAAGCCTCCCCATGCCCCCAATCCACCCCCTACTAATTTTATATATATATATATATAAACTAACTCTTAGAATGCACAATCCCCAGGGAAAGGAATATCCCCCTACCTGGAGATTGTTAATCTTGCAAACCTGTCAGCCACCTGTATAGCTGACCAAATACAGTCAATTAAACAGAAGTCAACCAAACCAATGGACCCGTGTGTGTGTGTGTGTGTGTGTGTGTGTGTGTGTGTGTGTGTGTATATATATATATATATATATATATATATATATATATATATATATATTTTCACTTTATAATCTCGAAATGCTGAAATCTAGAATTTCAGCATTTCGAAACTATAAAGCAGAATTTCAAAATGTGGAAAGTGCATAATCGCGAATTCGAATATCTCGAATTCATGATTATGGCTTTACGTTACGTGACGTGCCTTGTTTACATTGGATGCAGTTTGATGTGATGTATGGATTTGTGTGTAGTGTAAGGTAAGTGACTGTTTTTAAGGGTTTTGGGTGGGAGTTTGAGTGTGTGTTAGATTGATTTTAAGTTGTATGTGTGGGTTAGGGTAGGTAGGTTAACATATAGGTGTGTAATTGTTGGATGTGTTGGTGTGTGTGTGTGTGAGAGACTGTGGAATGTCTGGGCATAAGTGTTCTGTCTGTTACTGTCTGTGTGATCTCAGAGTTAGTATATATAAGTGGGGTGGGGGCATAGCCCATGTGGGGGGTGCAGGTGTGATTGCCCCCCCTGCTTTTGTGTAATGTAGGTATTTGCGTGTTTGGTGTTTTTTTGTGTGTATTTTGTTTTGTGGTGTGGGTATTGTGATTTGTGTGTGGTGTGGTATATGCTGTGTGTTTGGGTTTATGGTTTTGGGTTTGTGAAGTTTTGGTTTTGTACGGTTTCAGCTTTATGGTCTCGAAATACTAAAATTCAAGATTTCAGCATTTCGAGATTATGAAGTGAAACCATATATATTACATTTTCTCCAAATGTATATAGAAAGGGGAATATTTTGTAATGCAAAACAGTCTTAAGATCATCAACCTGTTGCCTCTTTCTTCTCAAAAAGTTCATACCTTCCCTTCTTTGTTGTAATGCTTTCCTCCTTGCCTCATCTATTATTTGTTCTGAATAACCCCAATCCAACAATCTCTCATATACTTCATCCAGTTTTATTTCGCTCAAATTTATATCTGAGATGTTGTAATCGATTGTCCTAAATTCATCATATGGAAGTGATTTAACCGAACTGGGGGGTGCATACTTTTTGCACAAAGGAAACTGTTAACAGCTGTAGGCTTCCTAAATGGTCTGTGTTGTATACAAGTTTTCCTATCTATATAAAACTCCACATCCAGAAATGTAATAGAACTCAGACCCAACTGATATGTAAATCTCAAACCATGTGGGTTTCCATTCAGGTCCCCCATAGATTCCTAAAAAAATTTCTGATCACCTTTATAAATAAAGAGCAACTCATCAATAAACCTTTTAAAACAAGCCACACTGTCCCCCCAAAAACTAGCTAGATAAACTGTCTTTCAAACTCACCCATATAAATGACTGCATAGGTTGGGGCATGTGGGGCACCCATTGCTGTACCCCTCTCACCTGTTAACAAAAAGTTACCTTTCCAGCCAAAGTAATTTTGGCTGAGACAAAACTCCAGAACAGAGAGCAGATAACAGGTCCGGGAGAGCTTATACATTGCATCCAACCCTCATTTTAACTCAATATTAGTATAAAGTGAGTTAACATCAACAGTAGCCCAACAATAATCTTCCTGCCATTTAATCATCTTCACAGTTTCACACAACTCTGCTGTACTTATAACATGTGAATTTACCTTTTGTAAATATTTCTTAAAATGAAAATCCAAAAAGGTTTTCACATTATGCAAAAATGAACCTATACCTGACACTATGGCCCTACCCAGAGGGTTGGATAAACTCTTATGGATTTTCAGAATTGCATAAAATTTCAGATCTTTGGGTTCATTAAAAAACATTTTTTTATACTGTTTGCTCCAAAAATCCCAATCTCTCCCCTTTTTCCAATAATTAATGCAATTCCAAATTAAATACTTTCACTGGGTTACACCTTAACTACACGTAGTCCCAAGAGTTACCAAACCATTAACCATTTTACAATATTGCTGCTATTACTACCCATTTTCCACCCTTAACAAATCAGTCTCATGTTGATGTTGGTACCATGCATATGTTAGGTACCACTGAATTTTTCTCATGTGGAGTCTTGGCAGAGGCAGATGCCATGAGACCCAGAATTGAGATAGATTAGATTCCTGTGCTGAGACAGCAGTCTGAATGGAAAATCAGAAATAGATCTACATACAGTTCTAGTTTTTCCTGTGGAAGAAAAGCTCTATGAACAAAAGTATACAGGAGAAACCTCAAGAGAACAATTCTGTAGAAAGAGTCACATAAGACTTTTGTATGTTCTCCAGGAACCCCAGTCTGTGTAGGAAATCCCTCACCCAAATCAGAGATTCCTGACATTTGGGGAAATACTCTGCAAAGACACAGCATGTCATCCACATAATGACAAATGTGAACACTTTATAGTCTGCAGTGGGCTATCACAGGAGTTAGAAACTTTGCAAATACTCTTGGAGCAGATCATAGAATAAAATATAATGCAGAGAACTAACAGTGTGATCCAGACACAGAAAACCTTAAGAAATGTGTGATATCTGGATCTAGAGGAAAGTGATGATGAGTATCTTTTAAATCTAAAGTTACTAGAAAACGCACATGAGGAATAACAGGTAGCAAGCTGTGAAGGGATATACATATTTTTTTTACTTTGGGCACTATCACAAGTAGCTTTAGGAAGACAAGATCCAAAATTGGCATCCATTCATTTTCTTTCTTTGGCAACAGAAACATTCTTGAATGAAGCTCTTCTCCACGCTATGGAGGAAAATGACGTCTATCACCCCTCAACACAGCAGGTGCTGAATAAATGGAAGGAAAAGAGGAGTTTATTTTTTTTCTGGAGGATGAGAGTGAATCCCTTGACAAGGAGGCAAAAACTAACTGCAATCTGTAACCTTGACGAATTACTTTCCGAACCCATCTGTCTGAAGTTACCTGTTGCCAAAGACAGAAATGGAGGTTCAGACTTTCTAGATGAATTAAAGGTTTGTGAGGGTCGGAAGGGGTGTGTGGGTCTTACAGTCATTCTGACTTATTAGACTGCCCTTTGCGTGGGGGAAGGGGATGATATCCTTATTTGGAACCACCTTGCTAATGCCTTTTAGACATTTGCTTAACAGCAGTCTGCTGCATTTGTTCATTTCATTTTTGAAAAAGGCTGAAGAGGTTGCATTAATCCCTATGACAAGCATGGAGAAGGCTGGCTGAAAAATCTGAAAGATCAAATGAATCAACTTACCTCTCTCATCACACTTTTTAAGGATTTCTGCAGCAGACAGACAAGTATCTCTAAAGGAAAATTCAAAATTACATATTTGACATCATCAGGAAGGTTCTGAGTATGCAACCAAGCAAAACCTCATAACAGTTCCAATGGCAGCAACCCTGGAAACTGCATCAGAAGAATCATAAGCATATTTCAAATGGTGAATAGCCACTTGGGACACAGAAAGAAATTAGGTTACACGATGATGTTTTTTTCCTCAGAAGAGGAAACAGATGCTATGTCATCTTCTCAAAAGAGGCACACATAAAATAACACATATAAGCTTGATAGTTCAGAATTCCCAAAATAAGTGCTTCAGAACAATACACATTTTCCCCAAAGCTATCAAAAGGTTCCCCATCATTATCAGAAGAGAAGAGAAGAGACTGGTTAAGCCAGATGTTTAGCATCAGTGGGGTTCACCAAGAGAAATAACTGCTGGGTCTGATCTAGGACTAGTTTATAAAATGTACAAGATTGGGAACTTTATACAATCTATCTGCTTTCTTGTGATCAGCAGGTTGGTTGTCAATCAAGTTACAGGCTGTCACAGAAACATTCTCCTGTGCAAGTGGAGTAGGTTTAGGAAAATTCATCCACAATAAATCATATTTCTTTAGAAAACAACTGATTCATTGTAGTTTCTCACACACAGAATCCTTCAAAAGTACTGCCAGAAGCTACATCTTCCTCAAAATTTGAATCAGAAACCTGAAGAAAAAAGACAAAGCTGTCCCTTCATAATTTTTGAAGAGGTTCATGATTTTGAATAATAAAATGTTTGCGAAGAATACTTTTTTCTCTTGCTAGAAACAGATGAACCGGAAGTATCAAGAGCCTGAATTAAAAAGTGACCCAAGCCCAATAAATCTTTCCTGTCCAGAGTAACTGAGACAGGGGAAGACATATGTGAGATTTACTTTCTTTTTGACAGGAATTTCTAATTGAAGCAGACACACTTTTACCAAGTAAAACCTTCCTAGGGGCAGGTAATCCATTTTGGCTAGGCAGAGAGGACAAATGGGGTTCCTCCCTAGCCATCCAAGGGCACTCTAATAGCCAAAGAGCATCTATCCAACCCCTAGTCCATGCTGGCTATATAGACAACACCAGAAGGAGACAAGGAAAAAAAATGGTCTGAGGAACCACAAATGGTCACAGCAGAGTCACTCATCTGTAGCTAAGCCACTTTAGCAGCCTGCTGTGGTAGCAAATGCTGTTTATTTTCTTCATTTTACGGCTAGAAGAAGGGAGAACCAAGGAACCAGCAGGTTGTGCGATGGTAAAGTTCAAAATGGTGCCTTATTCCCAGGAAAGCATAGCAGCAGTAGTCAGTAAAACAGCTACACAATAAAAAGCATTTTAAGCAATTACCCCAGTTCCCAAAAGTAAAATAAAACAACTTTTACCTCAAAAAAATTTAGTTTTAAATTGGCTTCAACAACCTTTTTCCACAAAGGTAAAAAGTAATGCCCCTGCTTAAAATTTACTAAAACACATGGGACAGCAAATACAAACAATTTTTCCTCGCTTAAAAAGTATAATTTTGTGGAAGAAGTTTGCTTTATGTCAAAAAAAGTAGTGTGTGGAAGCCCCCCAGGGGACATATCTGCCTAGCAATGGAAAGTGTTAGCAAACTGTTGATCCTTAAAAGCTGACAAGACAGCACTCTTCAGCAGCAGGGGTGCTCACAAGGATTTGGTGATAATGGAAGCATTTTCATTGTTGATTAGGAGAATATACAAGGGATTGGAGGTGAAAATTAAATGGGTGGGATCCTCTCAGGCAATTTCTGCTTGACCAGAGGAACTAGGCAGGGGTGTCCTCTTTCCCCCTTTATTATTTGCATTATATTTACAACCACTGGCAAAGAAAATAAGGGACTCAGAAATGCAAGGATATAATTGGTATTATAGTCAAGAAAAACTGGCTTTATTTGCACATATTATTTTATACCTGACAAAACCAGAAAAAGACATTACAGTGTTTTGCAACATTTTAAGACAGTTTCAGATATTTTCGGGATACAAAATTAATGAAGCTAAAGCAAAGGCACTAGTGGTAAATTATGTACCCACACATGAACTGGCTCAGGAATATATATTTATGGGGACATGATAAAATGAAGTATTTAGGAGTATGGACTTAAAATGATTCTAGTGTGGCAGCTAAGGATACGTGGGAAGAGATTAAACAGCAGATAATACAAAACTGAGAAAATGTAAACTTTGTTATATGGATAGTAAGACACAAGCAGTTAAAATGTTTTTAGTCCCTTTGATCTTATATACAGGTCAGGCATATTTTTATCAACCACAGGAGAAATTGTGGATATTAATAAAGAGCAGGACGGACTCAGAGGGGAAAACAGCGAGAGTCAAGTGCGATAAGCCGATTCTTCCAGCAGAACAGGATCGATTGTGATTACCCAATTTGAGGGGGTGTTTCAGAGCTACACAGTTAAGACTCCTACACATAGCACAAACAGAAAACTGTAACTCAAAGGGAAAAGGCATGACGAAGAAACAGGGGGGAAGCTCAAGAAACAAGGACAGACTGGAATTTCAGATGCAGTTCTTTAAGGAGAGTAACAATAATCACACAGAATATTATATCCATAAAGTAGCAGAAAGTATTCTAAGAGCTAAACCAACACGGGAATGAATAAAGGAGATTCTGCCAATAGGGATGACAATAGGAAAGAGCGGGGTGGAATTTATTGGAGAAAACTGGCAAAGGAACCAAGATATTGTGAGCAAATGAGCGGAAAGGGAAAGATGACAGAATGGGAAGACACTAAGAATTTATTTGGACTGCAGGTTAGAGACTGCCTTCCCTATCAGTGATGGATATCAGAGTATAGGCAAAGAGGAAAGAAATAGGGGGTCCTAAATGAAAGACCAACACTGGTAGAGTTTTTAATAGAATGTACAACAGAAACCGCCATGAAAACGGAATAATTAGTAAAACATAAACTACTGCATGATAATGATAAGAATCAATCAGAGGAGATAAGAAACAATTGGGAAGAGAGATTGGATAAGCAGTTCACAAAGAAACAATGGAAGGATATATGCATGTCTCCCAAATATGCAACAACATCTAGAAGACTTCAGATTTTTGCCTGGAAATGTTTTCATAGATATTTTTATACCCCAAGTAGACTCCAGAGAATTTTTCCTCAGGCAAACAGCAAATGTTGGAGGTGTGTAGGGGAAGAAAGAGGTAATTGAGAACATATTTTTTTGGAAGTGCGGTGAGAGTTGGCAGACTTTAAGGATTCCCTGTGGGATGCACTGTCGGAGATGCTGGGTGGGCAGATTGGTCTGACGAGTGAGATGATCTTTCTGAGCTATGATACAGAATTGGAATTGCCTAGACATAGTAAGGCCTTACATCATGGTGGCTGCCAAAAAAGCATTTAGTAGAAAATGGAAATCAAAATATAAACCAACTACATTAGTGAATTAGGAATTAGTGAATACAGTAACAGAGATAAAACAACTGGAACTGAGATCTTTAGAAAAGGACAAAAGCAAACTACATAGGAAAAAATGGGAATTGTGGGAACAATACATACAAGGGAAGAATGATGTTTAAAAAGGCGGCAAGACTTAAAGGAGCTATGTAATGTTTAAGTGAGAAAGAGTGGGTAGATTATAAGTGATGTATAATGTATGTAACTGGGAGTGTGTCAGTATGGTTTGTGATGTAAAATGCATGAGACTAGGATTGTGTCAGTGTGGTTTGTTTTCATTTATATAAAAGTATGATTGCTAATGTCGTTCGTGATGGTTTAATAAAGATGTTTCTTTTATAAAAAAAAAAGAAGGCAGGAATTGAATAGTGTATGTAATGTTGCTTAGGTGATATATGATATATAGCAATATATGTGAAGCATAATGTTTGTTATATTAATATAGTTTGATTACTTTTATATGAATGTAAATTTACCCATGTCACAAATGATAATTCAAAGAAGGTGTCTGAAAAAAAAATACTTTCTTCAGTTCAGCTATAGTTGAATAATTGTTTGAGTGTGTAGAAGGTGCTCTTGAAGCTTTGGAAGCTGGCTGGCTGCTATATCCTTTGAAAAAACACATCTGAAATAGTGATCATAATAATGAACATAAAACTTTTTGTAATGCCTACTGGTGTCAAAGTACATGTGGTAAAGTGGGTTCATAGGTAGATACTAGGCTATCGGCCCAAGGACCTACGTAAGCCTAGCCAACAAGGTTCCCTGGCTTACGCCACCCAAGAAAGTTATTTTCCTGTGCCACTGTCGAGCAGACACACAGAAGTGAACCCTGGGGTGTATTTCCTATTTCCCATCCACTCATCAAGACTTTTCTTGAAGAGTGCTAATGAATAACTTTGCTTGATATAGATGGGTAGCCTGTTCCAGAGTATGGGAAGTCTCTGGGACAGGAATCTATCCCTCTAGCATGTCCTGTTTATTGTGGTGACAAGGTTTAGGTCCCTAGAGCGGGTAGCTCGGAGGGATTGAGGATTTCTTTAGGTGTAGCATGTCCAACAGCTCTGGGTTTGACATACCTTTATATGTTAGGCAGAGATCACCTCAGAGTATGCGATATGCTACAGAGTAAAGCTGGAGTTTTTTAAGGCGGTCAGTGTAGAGCATTTGTTTGAGGCCAGTAATCCTCTTTGTGAGGTACTTCTATGGCCTTTCCAGCTGCTGCAGATGTCTTGTGAGGTACATTCCAAAAGGGGCATTGCACTCCATAATGGGTCTAATGAGTGTCGAGTAGAGGGGAACAATGACCTCTTTTTTCCTGGATGAGAACCCTTTTATGATGGTGTGCCACATAGAAGGACTTCCTGACTACTATGGCGATGTGACTATCAAAGTAGAGACTACTGTCCACCTGGGTCCCAAGGTCTCTTATCATGCATTCTGTGTTAAGTAGATTGCTACCTATGTAGCAGTTCATGGGTACAGAGTTTTTACCAAAGGGGATGACACTGTACTTTTTGGCACTGAGCTTGAGGCCATGGCTCTGACACCAGGCATTTGTCTCAGTGAGGCCCTTCTGTAGGATGTCCACATAATTTGAGGACTTGACTATGGCTCCTAGTTTGCAGTCATCTGCGAACTTAGTTAGCCAGAGGCCTTCTGTGTTTGGTATCTACTTCTGTGAAGTACAGGCTAACAGGAGAGGTCCCAGGACGGAACCCTGTGGTACTCCATTTGTCACCGCTTTGACATCAGATTTGGAGTCTGCAACTTTTACAGTGTGGGTTCTGTCAGTGAGCCAGTTGGCAACCCATGTTGTGACATAGGGATTTATACCTAGTTTAGTGAGTTTAGCTATAATTCCAGAATGGGGGATGGTGTTGAAAGCTTTGGCGAGGTCAAGATAGGCTGTGTGAACCACCTTACCCTTATCTACGGCTTCGGTGACTGCCTCAAAGAAGTCGATCAGGTTCAGGAGGCATGATCTGCCTTTCACAAACCCGAACTGGGTGGGATCCTGAGTCTGGAGGTTACCAATGTCTTTGTTTAGGAGTTCCATGATGATACGTTCCATGGCCTTGCAGACCAGGCTCGTCAGGCTAATAGGTTCATAGTCCCTGGGATCAGTGGTGGTTCCCCCTTTGTGGAGTGGGATAACTGTTGCTGTGTGCCATTCAGTGGGCACAAAGCCTGATGCGAGGCTATTATTGAACATGGTGCTTAAGTGGGGAGCCAGTTCGTTCTGAAGTTCATGTAAAACACAGCCTGGGATGTTGTCCGGTCCCATGGATGCTGTGTTTTTGGCATTAGAGAGTGCAGCGTTTACCTGCGTAGTTGTGATTACAGGGACTCTGCATTCTTCCTGTATAGATATAGGCCCTTTAGGGGGAGAGAGAGGGGTAAAGTTAGCACTGAACCTATCTGCCAGGATGTTGGCAATATCAGTTGGTTCTGTAATTTTCTTGCCTTTGTGCTGTAACTCAGAGCAGATCTGGGTGTTGCCATCGAGATTCTTGACATAGCTATAGAATGCTTTGTGGTTGTCCTTGGAATTAGTGGCAATTTTGTTTTCGTAGCTAGCTTTGGAGGATCTTATAAGGGATCTCAGCTTCTTACTGAGGCTGACTAGGGAGCTCCTCCACTCATGGGATTTTTCTCTCTTTTGCAACAGTTTCTTCCTTCTGTTGTACAGTTTGTTTATGGCAGGGGACCACCAGATTGGCTTCCTTTTTTTGGAGGATAGCATCTTGGTTCCGTTTGGGATAGCACGATCCATGCACTCGTAAGTGCTTATAGAGTGCATTTGTGTAGGATTCAGCAGTTGTAACTGTATTGGCCATCTGCATGGGTGTCATGAAGTTCACCACTTCTGTCTTAAGAAGCATGAAGTTGGCTTTGGAGACATTTTTTACTGTGGTTTCCTTAATGGGGGGTGGGGGCGGGATGTGGATATCAAGAGTGATTAGCTTATGGTCGGATCTGATCAACGAGGAGTTGACCTCAGGTGTGGAACACTAGTCGCTCATGTTGGTAATGACTAGGTCTAGGATATTGTTGCCCCTGGTGGGGATGTGGATAAGTTGATCCAGGGCATTGGAGTTTAAGAATTCCAGAAAGCGTTGAGCTAAGGAGTTGGTACACGAGTAGTTTTCCCAGTTAATGGTGGGGTAGTTGAAGTCGCCCATTATTAGGGTGTTTGGTTGAACCCTAATATTTTCCAGTACATCAAGAAAAGAGGAGTGGGAATCCTGGGGCATGGTGGGGGATCTGTAGCAAGCTACAATTTGGATTGTAGTTTTGCCCAGAGTTAGTTGCACTCGGATGCATTATGCTGAGCAACTAGCCTGGAGGTGTGGATATCCTTAATGAATATGGACATACCTCTGCCATTGGTGTTTCGGTCCACATTACATGGCCGAAAAGTGTGGCATGAGTTATAGCCTGGTACTGCAGGGGTGCTCTATGGAGCCTTCAAGCAGGTCTCAGTCACTGCACAGATATCTATGTTCTCCATTTTAAGGAGTGCCTCGAGTGAGTGCATTTTGAGATCTAGACTTCTAGCACTGAGTAGCATTACCCTCAGTTTTTGCTTGCCTGTTCCTCTTATGGTGGTGAATTTGTTATTTGAACCTTGCCTAAAAAAAGGCACTACAGGGGCAGCAAGAGCCTTAGCCAGTATCCGAAATCCCAAGGGCGGACAGGTGCAGGCCATCTGTGGCAAAGCATCGTGGTCTGTCGACCATGTCATCCCAAGCAAACAGATACTGGATCCCCTTAGAATGACACCAGAAGCTTAGCCAATTGTTGAAGTCAATCATTTTGTCCTTGCACTGCGGTATCATTCTGGGCAATGGCAGAATGCTACTCAGGGCTAGGGTCATACCTGCCTGGGCTACAAGATCGGAGAGCTCTTCCATGTCTCTTTTCATGTAGTCCAAGGAGGTACGTCTCGGGTCATTCATGCCAACATGGACAATGACAGAGTCATATTTGTACTTGTTGTGGAGTGACCTGAGTGCGTGGGTTATGTGGCGGATCCTGGCACCCGACAGGCAGCTGACAGTAACCTTCTCCTTGTTCAGCCTGGTGAGTGGGCCATCAGTGTGCCTGTCTATAGAGTCACCTATGACTAATGTGTTGGGTACGTTGTTTTGCCTTATTGTCTGTGGTTGAGTGGCACACTGAGTCTGTGGGCTATGCGTCATTTAGGTTGTGTTGGGGGATGGAGGTCACTTGCGTTTCTGCTTTGGAGGTCTCTGTTGCTTAGACAGATTATTGAGAGCCTCCTCGAATGTTTTTGTGTTACTATGTGTGGATTTTGGTGGTGTAGATTTAGTGAGACTATGTGATGATTGTGGTGGGGTGCAAATGTTTACCTTCTCCTCATGACTGTCAAGTTCAGTCTTGGTTGGAGAGAGCTTTACCTCCAGTTTGACTAGATAAGTGCATCTCTCACAGGTTGTAGTGTTGGGTGGTAGGAGGAGAGGGTTGTTGTGTACATGACGCAATTTCTACATTGCCTCAAGATGCCCAGATTCATCAGAGAGATAGGAGAGAACACTGGGGAGCTGACTCTTGGACAAGCCTATCTTCTGATAGTTGGCAAGAGCCGATTTAGACCTTTGCCAATCGAAACATACATATATATGTATATATATATATATATATATATATATATATATATATATATATGTACATATAACAGTTTAGCAGTTTGGTATAGGCAGACAGCATTTTTTTTTTGCGGGGGGGGGGGGGGTTGTTGTTGCACTCATGCTTACCAACCATTAAGTCTGCAAAGGGCCAAAATTCAGGCAATCAAGAGTGTGCTTTGTGCTCTTGCTGATATTATGATCCTGGCCTCCTCATCACTGTGAGGGCTGCCTACACATCTGTCTGTAAATGCTTGCTCCCCCATATGTGTAGCTACTACCACCACCAGCTTGGGTGGCCACGCCCACATCCTCGACCTAGCTCTCCCCCACTGCATGATGAGCTTCCTCTTTCCAGGAGGGCCCTGTCATTGAAGCTGCTGTGTTAGTCAGATGAAAACCAATACCTCCCAGGATAGACATGACCATCATCACTGCCTGCACCATCACCCAAAATGCCAGTCGAACTCAGATTGCCTGGATTGTAGTCAGATCTTTATCCCACTTTGCCATTTGCACAGGAAAACAGAAGGTATTTAAAGGCAAAATGAAACCAGAGAAATCAGACAGACGTCATGCAGACACTGAGAGAATATGCAAAATCTACACAGAGAGTGAGTACACAGGTAAAGACTGAGCCCTCCACCCTAGAGAGGTAGAGATCTTACCCCTAAGCACGTTATATTTTTCCACTCTTCCAGTGAAGTACTTACATCAGCAACACAAGAAACAATACCACAGATTCAAGTCAGATGTTTACCCTTCCATTCAGCTCAACTGGAAGCAGTACTGCTACACTGTCAAGAATGTCCCAGAATCAAAATATCATATTAAAAAAGAAATAGCTTCCTAAATGATAACATTATAAGCTAAAGCTTCTAAAATCAAAATGCCATGTAAAACCTAAACTTTGTGCTTCAAACTGAATGGTTACCTGTGGGTTTCTAAGACGAAATTCTTTTTCGCCTTCCTTAAGTTTCCTAAAAGGAAGCCATTCTTCTTGTAGCTGGTACTGTGATGAGGTTGTCTCAGGAGTCGTGTTTTCATTTTGCTGCTCATGTTCTGACTTGGGTTTAAAATAATAAGTCATACAAGCTGACTGATCTCTAAAACAGAGGGAAAACAATAATTAAAACTGCTCTCTGCTACCTTGTGCTATGATGTTCCAAGATACTTAACAAGACATTCTTCTCTAGCCTCCTGTTCCAGAAGATAAATGTATGTGCACACTGAGTGCGTGCTGGTGTATAAATATGTATGTCAAATGATCAAAGATACTAATGTCTGAATACAAAACTATTGAACATTAGTTAAAAAATGGTTGAAAAATGAAACCAAGCCTTCACATACCAGTCAAAGAACAGCTTACAACCACCTCAGCTTCTCCTTGTTTACACTTTAGCTCCTCTATCAATTCAACAGTTTTACAACAGCCATCATTACCTTTCCCAGCATTTGAAGCCACTGACTCCTAGTTCACATAGTTCAAAGTAGCAGGTAGTCATTGCAGACTATCCACCACAGGCCTAAGTGAGGCAAAGAACTGCATCCATGATGGAAAAACTTTCAAAACATCTGGGAATGATCACTTGTCTCTTCATTTACTCCATCACCACTCCTTAACAACATTTAGTAACAGACCCTTTTATTACACACAAGTTTCCTTGAAATTATGATCACCCGGTATTGGCCTTTGTTACATCATTATCCTTCCACAGGGTGCCACAACTATGACAAAAGCCTGCTCCCTTTCACACCAGATCACAAAATGAACAAGTATCACTCTGTCATCCATGTCCCCTTAAATGCTACAGAGGACAGCAACCAATGGGCAGTCTCATTACCCAAAAGCCTTTTTGTAAAAGCAAAAACAATCCATTGCACCAACTTAGTTTTCACAAACTCCCAACAGTTAAATCATTGCTTGCCTTCCAAAATACCAGTGAGCCGCAAACTATGCCTCCTTGCTGTCTTCTAAAGTAACTGACTTATGTTCAATGTACACAATTTGAATACTCAACTCCACCAACTTATTCCACTTATTTGCCACTCTCTGCTGCAGTGGTAACAGCAAATCATATTCTTCTTGCAGAAACTTGCTGTAATCATCATTGGATATCTCACGTTCTTTACATAGCAAGTCAGCAAACTCAACATCACTAATATTTGTTGCTGCACAGTTTCCATACCAACATCCAAGTCCATCTACTAGAGTTACACAACTGACTGGTGACTGCCTTATTCAGTAGATGGTGGCTCCATATCCAAAAGATGCCCCTCATGTTCCCTTTGATTCTCTGCATATGTCTCTTCTTCATATTTCCTCTGATCGCAGCAAGCATCAGACATACAATTAATGACTATCACTCGTGAAATCTGTATTAAAAACATAGACTAAAGGCAAAACAACACTAATTCACTTTTACCTCACAAAACCACTAACTAACCTCATGTAGCAGCATGAGATGTCCTCCAGGGGGTTCATTTTGTTAAAGTAACCTACTAAAATCAATTTCTAAATAAACCACAAGATTTAGGATTCAAGCGATCAGACTAAATCACTTCTGCTCTACCCTCAAAAGGCTACATTTTTCCTAATACACTAGAGAGCAATCATCACCATCTCATATTCCCTGACATCCAAAACTTTTTTTTTCTTGAAGCAAAAGTCTACACTCATCTGCTTCAAATCATCTTACTTTGCTTCTGCCTCCATACTCTCTATAATGCTTCACAAAGGCTTTTTCCTTCAGGAGCCCCTAAAGCATGGAATCCCTTCACAATCAACATTAGCACTGCTCCTACTTATCAGCAATTTAAATACCACTTCACTTCATAGCACATTCTGGGTATGCATGTGTACATCATTAGATACAAATTCCTAATGTATTTATGCAAATGTAAGCACAGGTCATCCACTTTGGGGTCAGGTAGTCTAATGCATTATGTTAGGCCAATTTTCTGACTGGACAAACCAGATGTACGGTATCAACATGTCATTCAGTGTACAATCATATACTTGCTCAGTCTCTCCTTCATTGACAGGTACAAATAATGTTTTGACATGATCTTAAGTTCATAGGTTCATAGATATCCATTTTGACATGGTCTTAAGTAAAACATGTAGACTTCATACTGCAATGTACTTTAGCAGGTCATAGCTCCAAAAGGGCCTCTTAGTCCAGCCTACTTACCTGAAATAATAAAGTAAAAAGAATAAGTAAACCAAGTAATACACAAGTATATACTTGCTTGATTACAAGAAAGTCCTACAGTCAAAGCTGGTGGAGGGACAACAATTTTCTGGGAGAAAGAAAAATGGCATTTATAAGTCCACTAAGGAAGATCCTCTCCAGGATCAACTGAAACAATTTATGACCTCACTAAGGAGGATTCTCTCCTGAATCAACTGACATGAAGTACCTGTTATATCCAACATCAAAGAAGTTGTTACATTTAACAGCAAGGATTCTCCCTTAATGAGTCCCAGGTTGGTCTGAGCCCAAGCAGTAACCACCAGTGATGAAGAAGCTAAAGGATAACATAAGCAAAGAGTTCAAAAATTTGAGTCCTGGAACACAAACTATTTCTGAAGTTGAGGTTGAGACAACAATATTAAATGAAGGTCTGCATTGAATACCAAGGGGCAGAAAAATGGTCTACCACTAAATCACATATCCATTTCAGGCAGTCTAAACTGCAGGTGCACACTGAGTATGAGTAGGGCCTCTCTCACCCGGATTCTCCCTTTTTAAAGAAAACTGCAACATGGACACACTGGCTCAGGATAATTCTGACACTACCTTCATAAGGAAAGTACAGTTGTGTACACGTACCATACATACAGATGTTCAAGTGTATTCAGTGTTGCACTCCTGACTGTTGGGATTTCCTGCTGTGAAAGCCCTTGACTGGCCTGATTACCACAGAAAACTGTTTTCACCTCACAGGCTGGAGGACACCCTTACCGACTTCAGTATGCTCATGTATAAAGGGACCCAGCCTGCATCATCACTTCAGTATTTTCTTGACCCACTTAGAAGCCCCCAGGGGTACCCTAGAATGACCAAGTCAGTGTGGATCCAAGGAGGCCCCAAGTGCACTTAAGGTGGGCCAAGGTAGAGTGGACCCAAACCAGGGTTGGGAGGTGTAGGGTCCTTGGTTGATCCTAGCGGCCTACCTAGTAGGCTGAGGGGGTAGGAGGGAGGGAAAGAATACTGCAACAGTGAACACACTTGAACATCTATATTTATGGTAAGTGTACACAACTGTACTATGTTCTTTGTGTTTCACTGTTGCAGTCCTGATTGTTGAAGATTCCCAAAGCTTTAAAGAGGGTGAAAGGAGATTAAGGAGAGGATTCCCTTGCAGGACTGCAGATGCAATACCTGCTTTAGACTTGGAAAAGGTTTCCAGATGGTAGTGCCTTAGTGAAGGTATGCAGAGAAGACCAAGTGTCTGCATACCTTCACTAAGGCACTACCATCTGGTAGTGCCTTAGTGAAGGTATGCAGAGAAGACCAAGTGTCTGCTTCCAAGATTTCCTAAATGGGAACCCCTTTGAGGAATGCTGTAGAAGTAGCTGTGGCCTCAGTAGACTGTGACCTAATCAAATCAGGGGGCTTTTGCCATGATGGCTGTAACAGAATGAGATGCAGTGGGAAATCCACCTGGAAATAGTCTGTTTAGAAGCTGGTCTTCCTTCCGAGCCAGGGGGGAAAAGTAATGAACAGCTGGTCTGTTTTCCTCAATGATTTAGTTCTGTCCAGGTAGAAGCATAGCATCCTACGTACATCCAGACAGTGTAGTAATCTCCCCCCTCTGTTTTCAGGGTTGGGTAAGAAGGTAGGTAGATGAATGGCCTGATTCAGAGACACATTAGTATCCACCTTAGGCATGAAGGAAGGATTAGTTTGGAAGGAGACCCAGTCTTTATGGAAGATAATGCAAGGCTCTACTGCCACTAGGGCCTGCAGCTCTGAGACCCTCCTGGCCAGAGTGATAGCCAGAAGAAGGGTTGTTTTCCAGGTAAGACATTTTAAGGTGGTACAGGCTTTAGGCTCACAATGAGGCAAGGTTAACTTTTCTAGGCCAAAACTGAGGTCCCAAGGGGAGGTGGGTTTCCTCCTGAAGGGCCTAATGTGAATAACACCCCTAAGAAATTGCTTCAGCAAGGGGTGAGAATAAAGTGGAGGATGACTAGGGATATGTGCAGAGATGGGTGAGGCATGTATCTTGATGGAGGAATAAGAGACACTTTTCTCCACTAATTTGGCCAAGTATTCCAGAATTTAGGAATGTTCACAGAATTTGGCTGAAGCTGTTGCTTCTGGCACCAAACTGAGAATCCTGAATCTTTTCCATTTGGCTGAGTAAGATTTTCTGGTGCTAGGCTGTCTAGACTCTTTTAAAATGGTCTGTACCTGCTGATTCAAGTTGGAGGTGTAGTAGGGTGCTGTGGAATAAACCAGGCTGAAAGTCTGAAGGTTGGGGTGCACAATCCTCCCATTGTTCTGGGTGTGGGTGGCCACCCTCTCAGGTAACAACAAAGGTCTTTGAGTGGTGAGCGTGAAGAGGAGGGGAACCAGTGCTGCCTGGGCCAGTTCGGTGCTATCAGGATGGCCTTTGGCCCATCCTCCCTGATCTTCAGAAGCACTAGAGGCAGCAGGGGTAATGGTGGGAAAGCATAAATGAAGAGGTGTGTCCAAGGGAAGGAGAAAGCATCTGTTCTCCATTTAGAAGTCTGCCTTATCCTGGTGCAGAACTTCTCTTGATGGCAAATGTGTCCACCTGGGGGAATGCCCAATGCTGTGTTACTGTGTGGAAAACTTCCCAATGTGTAAGACATTCACTGGGGGGAGGGGGCTGTCAGGGTATTCTTTTTGCCCAGCAGGGATTGTGCCAGGAGGTGCAGGCCTAGGGATTGTGCTGTCTCTCATATTTGCATAGCTAGATGGCACAAGGTGTAGGAATGTGTGCCACCCTGCCTGTTAACATACCACATGACTGTGGTACTGTCTGTTTGTAGTACCAGGACCCCTGGGTCCCATTTGTCCTTGAAAGTCAGTAAATTGTTTTGTATGCCATGAGTTCTTTCCAACTGATGTGCTTCCTTCAGTGTTGAGTGGGCCATAATCCTTGAGTTTGGAGGAATTGGGTATGGGCCCCCCCATGCTGTCTCCGAGGCATCTGTGGTGAGGATTTGGTCCTAGGCCAAGACTCTATAAGGTAGGCCCTGATTTGGGGTACAATCCTGTGCCCACCATGCAAACTCCTGCTTGAGACAAGGTAGTGACTGAGAGCTCTGGTACCACACACTCTTCAGGTACCACTGCAGCTTCCTCAAGTAAGCCTGGCTAGGGGTACCATGAGAATACAGGATGCCATGAACCACAAAGCTCTGAGAAATTCCCTGGCTGTGATGCTTTGATTTTCATGTATCTGTTGGAAATAACTGGTTAAATAAGTGACCTTGTCTGTGGGGAGGAATGGCCTCTGGAGGGAATAGTCCAGGAGAGCTCCCAGGAAGACTGTTTGGATGGAACCAGGCTGGATTTCTTGAGGTTCAGCATGAACCTCAGAGACGTCAGGAGGTCCTGTGTGAATTTCAGATCTTTGTTGATCTTTGGAATGTCTGCAGCTTGTATTAGGCAATCGTCCATGTATGGGTAAATCTGGACCCCCTTTGGCTCTACAATAACCAATGACTGGTGCCAAGCACTTTGTGAAAACCCTTGGAGCAGTAGACAACCCAAAGGGCAATACTGAAAACTGATAGTGACACAAGCTTGCTCTGAACCGATGAAAGCATCTGTGTGATTTTTTTAATAGAAATATGCAAGTAGACGTCCTTTGGGTCTGTTAAGACTGTGACAACCCACCACTGCCAATAAGTAATCAAGGAGCCTCAATTCTCATCCTTGGCAACAAGGAAGGCATTCACTGAGAGGATAATAGGTACACACAGTATTTCCAAGATGCAGCTCTCTGCATCAAGTGCAATTTCCCTTAAAAGCACACAAACACCAGTCAGTCCAGGGCTGGTTTCTCACTCTTTATCCAGATCCCTATAAGGCTGGATCTCAGCTGAACAACCAAGCCAATACCTCCAGCACCCTCTCTGTCAAACCAGTGCGTTGTGTCCCTGCCCAAGTAGCTGACACACACATACTCTTTGAGGTTTGATTTACACATACACACACACCTATCTGGGAAAGCCTGGCATAAGTTTACTAACTATGCCCCCTTCTGCCCAGACTATAAGGCAGTTTTCACTGCCACCAGTCACTCCAGCCAGCTACCTTAAGGCTCTTCCAAGGGTACCCAATATACTGAGGGATATTAATATTCATACAAATGGTAGTTTGACCAAGAGCAAGGCTGATAGGAGTGACCCACACAGTGTCACCAAATAAATATGCAAATACTCTGAAAACTTAAACATCTCTACACAGATCAGCCACAATGGAAGTTTTAAATATATTTAATAATAAATAATAAAAAATAAAAATAATACAAATATAAATTCACAGTGACATCAGAGTTCAAAACCACAGAAAAAATTTAAAATAACATTGCAGTACAGTCTCACACAAATAAAGAAAAACAAAATCTAAACTAAGCTTTTCTATATTCCTGACTGTATCTAAGATAATTACTGCACCTTAAAAACATACTAATAAAGAAAGGCAGATAATGTGTTGAATTGTTCTTGTTGTCAGGTCCAAGACATATTTCCAAATGCACAGTCTCACTCAGAGACTTCTCAAAATAATATCTATAATATTACTTGTGGGATAGCTTGCAGAATTACATCACTTCTTGTCATCTGACTTCTGGTTCCCAAGCAAAACCCCTTTGCTGAAGCTGGCAGTATTTAGCATCTACCTGTAAAAATACTGATACGAGGGCTTTTGCTCAGATCTTTGGCAGATGCTGGAAGTCATAAAACAACTGCATTCTTTTATGCTTCCAGACTAGCAATTAGTTCACCCCAGAGACAATACAGAAAGCTTCTAGTACAAACATTGTGTCTGTAGCTGCAATGAAACATCTTTATAACCTAGCCTATAAAGTAATTTAATTTCAGATATTTTCTAAAGTTTGCTGGATTGAGGTTAGTCATCCGGTTTCCTCTGTTAACATATACATTTAAACAGTTACAATAGTACATGTACATTTCTGTTCTCTTCCAGTAGGGCACACTGTGGATACATTTTAAACACAGCACTTTACAAATACCTTTTCAGCACAAAAATCTGTATACAGCAGTTTGATATACATACTGTTCCAACACATTTGTAACACAAACACCTTATATAAATTATTTTGACATTCACAAATGACATAATTATTTACAAAATTCCAGCTAGCTGTGCTGGCAGTATCTCCTTTCGTCACAGAGACCATGAAAGCCTGAGGAACTATCAAAGGCAGTAATTTCTGAAGTGTCAGCATTTTGAACCTTCGTATCCTGAGGAATTGGTTTAAACCGGACAGGTCCAGGATAGGGCGCCAAGATCCTTCTTTTCTTGGGACTAGGAATAACCTTGAATAAAAGCCTTTCCCTTTTGTTCCTCTGGAACTGGTTCCACCCCTCCCTGCAAACACAAAATCTGTATCTGTTGAAAAGCCTGAGTTCTTTGCTTTGTGGGTACATCTGGGAAACTTGAGTATACTAAGGACTCTTTGAAAGTGAGTTTGTACCCATTTGCAATAATGTTTAGAATCCAATGATCTGAAGTAATGTGGTTCCAGTTTTGGAGGAAGAGAGAGAGTCTTCCTCCTAAGTCTTGGGGTGGTGGTGGGAGGGTAGAGCAGAGGAAAAGAGTTATAATTGCTCTCTGGCTGGGGGCTGTGACCTAGAACTCCCTTGCCTGGGTGTTTTAGAGGTGCATTGCCTTGATCTCTGTTGGTGATGCCTTTGTCTGGAAGCTCTGTCCATTTGAGGCCTTCTCTGTTATCTCTTGGCTGGGTAGGAAAGGACCAATTCTTGGCAGGAAAATTCCTGCTGAACCTAGGTGGTTGTACTTGCAGGATGTCCTTAACTGCTTTCGTGGACTTTGCCTTGTCTTCCCTTTATTTATTTTATTTATTTATTTTTTTAAGTACTACCTCTGCTTTTGGTCCAGAAGGTCTGTCTTTGTCAAGGGGAGCATCCAAAAGGTTAGCCTTTACATGATCAGGGACGGATTGCTCCCTAAGCTATGCAAGTCTCCTAATTACAGAACCAGTGACAGGCATCATAACCACAATGCAGAGATTATTTAGCCACCTGGGAAGTGCAGTAACACAAGTCCAAAAGTTCCTTAGAAATATTTTTATCCCCCTTGGTTGAATGTTTTTGCACTATGGTTTGCTGATATTTGATCATATGGAATTGACAGCTGAGGGCCCACATAAACAGGGTAGCAGAAGTGTATACCTTTTTTCTGAACCTGCCTAGGGCTCTACGCTCCTTGTCCGTGGGCAGGGGATTCTTGGAGACACTGGCCCCAGCCCCTTTAGACCCTGCAGTAACAACCTCTGGATCAGCCAAAGGATATTTAAAGAGATATTTATGGGTGTCTTCCACCCTATAAAATCTGTCTGGTTTCCTAGGGGCAGGGGGAAGTGAATCCGGGTTTATGGAGGCATCCTGGAACACATCCTCTACCACATCCAAAATGGGAGGGATAGCTAAAGGTTTGTCTTCAGGGAGGCCTAAGAACTCCCTAACTGTCTTCTTGGCCTGAGGGTAATCTTGTGCTTCAGTAAAAATGCTGCTTCATAGCATGAAGAGTTTCCCCAAATGTTTGATCCTCTGGAGGTGAAGCCGAGGGAAGGTTCTCCTCAGAATCCGATTCCTCAAAGGATGTGTAAGAGGGTCCTTCCTCTGAGCCACAGTCTTCCAAGTCAGAATCCCCCTGGACAGTAAGGGATCTGGGAAAAGATCAGTATAGTCATCCCTTTTCCTTTTTCCTGGGGTGGCTTCACCTGTGGACTGTCTTGCCCTTACAATGTTAATTAAGTCCTCAGCTAACAATCTAATCCTGTTGGGATCCCCTTAATTGGGAACCTGTAGGCCAAGGCTGAAGCCTTGCCACACTGCCTTTCTTTGGGGTGGGTTTGGTCTTAGGCCTAGGTGCGTCCAATGCCCTGGAGCCTGACTTTTGTTGGAAATGCACCCGCGCAGGCCTAGGCCTCATTGAATCACAGCTTAATGAGCGCTTGTCAGAAGCTGTGGCCTGCTGAGCAACCTCGAACTCAACAAATGAGCTGAAAATGTGAGCAGTGAAGTTGAGGGAACCAAAGGCATGTCGGACTCCAAATGGGTCTCGACAGAGGCCTGGGTTGTTGTTTCAAATGCTGAAGGGGGTTGCAAAGGAGCCTCACCTTCTTCAACAATTATCAGTCTAGCAGGAGAGTCAGCTAGAAAGTGACCATCTTCCGACGCCTTTGACTTAAGTTTTTTCTCTTTTTTGTACTTATGAAGCTCAAGATCGGGATGGCTGGTGGACTACATCGGATGCAGTTCAACTGATTTTTGTCTTAGAAAACAAGCTAAGAATTTGGCCCTATGCCTAATCATTCTAGTATAAAACCTAGCACAAAAATGACAATTACGGACATTGTGGTCCGGGCCTAAGCAAGTAGTGCAAAGAGTATGGAAGTCTCTGTGTGGGATTTGTTTACCACAGCAGAGACAATTATTTACTTTATCTGACATGAGTTAAGTTAAACAGAAAAGAGTTCCCCAACAGGGTACTCGTCTTTCTGTCAACTTCTCTCTGGTATGGACCGACCAATGCACTTATATACTGCTTCGGGCTCTGGCAGTAAGCAAAGACTGAAATGATAATACAGGCTGGCTCCCTTTATACCAGAGCATACTGACGTCAGTAAGGGCATCCCACCAGCCTGGGAGGTGAAAACATTTTTCTCTTAGTTGGGTCAGCCAAGGGCTTTCACGGCAGGAAATCCCAACAGTCAGGACTGCAACAGTGAAATACAAAGAACATATATGAGTTCATCATTAAGTGTATCCTAAATTTATGAAAGACAAAATATAGTTTCCTAGACATTACGGTATGAAGGTAAAAAAGCTATGTGTAGATATTGCCCATCAGAAAAGTATCTTTCCAAATCTGAATATCACCAAGCTAGCAATCTTTTAACAGTTGACAAGCAAGATGCATTTTTTTAAAATAAGGATAGAGAAGGAGTTAGATGACCAGCCAGTGGTGAGCTATACTTCTGCTCTTCATAAGGTCATAATGCACAAAGATAGCCAGTACATGAATCCTGACCACAAAATAACTGAAATTCAAGGTATACAGGTATCCATGGTAAGCTCAGACACTCTGCCATCTGACTGACATGGGTAGTAAGGGATACCAGTTTTCCTGAATTAAGAACTTCACTCACTTGGAACAGAAAGATCTCCAGCAGCCTCAATAAACTCTTAAGAACTCAGTTGACAAATCAAGCAATATCAAGAGATTTACATCAAAAGCCAGGCCCAAAGACTGAGCCAGGTTCCCCCCATCCCAAGAGTTTGGGGAGAGTCTTCGACTTGACTTGGACTGGAAGAGTCTCGTCTACTGCAAAACATCACAGAGCCTGAAACTTGGCCTTCTCAACCAGAAAGGGTCAACATGAATAAGCTCTGGTGTTTCCTCCATGAACTATGTTATTAGAAGTGGAATCAATGGGAGTAGCATGGATGTTTACATGAAGGTGTGCTGGACTCTTCACTTCCTCTGGAGAGACAACACATTCGTCACTATCTCCTCCTTACACTGCTGTAACAAGCAGAAGAGTAGGATTGCATTCTCTCAAAGAGTAGAGAGGACAGCCTCTGAAATGCTGCACTTCTGAAGACCCTGAGCAGGCACACACTCTGCACATATATCTACAAGACAGGAGTGAAGATGCAACTCAATGTCCACCAAATTTACTTACATGGAGATGTGAAATGCTGAGGCAGTGATGCCTCCTGTCTATGACATACTACAAGAGGACTATCACCTTTCTACACAAGGAGAATGATCCTGTGCTCTCCTGTTTTATACATACACTAAGAAGGACTACTTACCTGACTAGATGAGTAGCTCCAGAAATTGCTCTGTCTCCAAGGTTTTCAAAGCCAAAAAAAATGCTATTTACACCAAATGACTTGTTCTGCATCATTGGAGCACAATATCTGTAATGTGAAAAAGCCTCCAGCCAACGTGATATGTCTGCCACCAGAATCCAGGCTGACTTTGGCTGCAGAAAGGAGAGAGTCAACAGAAAACTGGTAAGGACTGTCCACAACTTCACAGCTTACTGTCACGTGTCCAACATAAAAAGAAGGTCAGTGAGTATATGGTAGCACCAAAACCATTAACACCCAGCAGTCCACTGCAACATTCATATCCTCAAGAGTGTAAATGGCCCCATGGACACCATGGCAGCAATTATGCTCAGAAGAAGCAGAGTCTAAGTTTGAACCCTGACTTGTGCAACCTCCTGGGTCCTTTGCCCAAAGGCAAAAATAACAGGCACTAGAGAATGTCCAGTTTTGCTTCATTAAAACAATCCTTTGAGCAAAAAGGATAAGTACTCCTCCAATTTTAAAGACCCACATGCACTGCAACCATGGAAAAACATACTGGAGTGATGACTCCAGGGAGTACCTGGATGGTATTACCAGCAGCCAGTCACCCAGGTAAGGAAACAAATAAATCTCACTCTCCTGCAATGCTTCAGTAACCAGGGCTAACACCCTGGTAAAGACTCTGGATGCTGAAGAAAGCCCAAATGACAATGCTTTGTACTGGAAGTGATGTCCACCCACAGCACACTAGCACTGCCTCTGTGGATAACCAAACATCAATGTGTCAAAAGCTATCAGTCATTTCCATCAACTTCAGGCACCAGTACTAACAATGGCACGAGTCCCTGCCAGGTGACTATTTGAAAATTAATGAGAGAAATGTGCTGACTGAAGTCAATGAGGTCTAGCATAGTCCGTAACACAACTGTCCCCATTCAGGACAAGAAAGGGGTGACAGCAAACACTTTTCAAACAATCTCTTCATCCTTGAAACATTAGCCCCTAATTGGTTGACACACAACTCAAGACCCCACCCACCGCTTCTCTACTGGCAGTACTCCCCACAGCCTATTAGACACCCTGCTTTTCCAACCCAAACCAATAGCAGCAGTCCTTAGGTTCCCATGCTACAGCTCTGTAGATGCGCTTTGTGAAATCTTCCAAATGGTCCAACAGTGTACATACACAACTAATAACTCTTGATTCATCTGTTTTCTTGTTCCTGTAAATTAAAGATCTAATGGCAAGGAAGCATTTCTACGTTTAACCAATGGCATGTTTTCCTTAACATTTTAATGGTTTCCTGAACATTAATTTCATTTATGTTTTTTTTTTTTTTTTTTTTGGATTTTAAATGTTTGTATGAATACCAGACACACTGCCAATGTTGCTTGAATTCTTGAATTACTACACAGCGTTCATCTGCCTTGAACCAAGAATACAGATGTAATGTTTAAAAAAAAAAAAAAAAAAAAAAAAAGTATGAGAATTCATTTCTTTAGTTTGTTTAGTTCCTAAGTTTTGTGTTCTGAGCTGCGGCAGTCAGACCCAGTCCCACTTAACACAGATGGATTGTTGCTGACTAAACGATAGGGTGTTTAGGGCTCAGATTTTTGTCCTAACAATTGTAATTAAGGAATACACACAGGTGTAAAGACAGCTGAAATGGAAAAAGCTACCAAAAGCAGTACGCTAACATAAAACAGCAAGGGATAATAAGTAAGAGAGGCATATTAGGAATATAATGTTTTTTGAAGAATGTTAGGGGTTGGTGCACTATGGATAATTTAGAAGCTTGAGAGCTTTTTGTTCTCCACGACCTCTAGTAACGGCCGAGTTGGATCTAAGGTTCAGATCCAAACCCAACAGTTGAGGACTGAAAGAAAATTGACATTGGATCCAGTATTGCACTTGAGTAAACCTTACTACAAATTGTCTCCTGCTCATTTTCCCAGAGCTCCCATCTAGTGGGCACCCTCACCACACTCTGTGGGGGTCCTGAGTTAATCCTGCTCCATCCCTGGCAGATGAGATTTATTTTGTTTTGCACTTCAGTTAGCTGAGTACAGAGTGCCACTGCTTTATTTGTTGATTTTGCCTTTAAATCTTTCTAAAGTTCCCTAATATTTGAAACTGCCTTGTCAAGACAGTTTAAGTTGTTTTTTTGTAACATTACACTTGCAAGCAATACTTCCTGATGTTATTGCATCAAGAGGTTAGCAGTGCCCTGTACAGACACAAGTTCCCAGAAATGAAATTTTACCTATAAAACTTTCCTTAGAACTAAAACCTGTAACGTTGTGCAGCTAAAACAAAGCCACTGAGTGGAAACAAGCTTAGAGCAGATAGTCTGCACACTGAACAGCACTATTATCCAGTCATAGCACAGTTTAACCTAGTCTAGTGCCAAATCCCAGAGACCACTCAAGGAGACCTCTGTATAACCCAGTCCACGACCTAAAGTAGCACACCCAAATACAGGTCCGGACAACATGGATATGCAATTTTCAAACATCTCTGCAGCCAGCTTGGTAGATATGGGCATCCTGAGACAATGTAATAATTGTCTTATGTGCACGGACAACCATTTAATCATTAAAAAAACAAACAGAGCATGCTAGAGATACACAATTTCAGTGGAGGCATAAATCTTGTATACAAAAAAGGTTGTCAAGAACACAAATACTACATCCATCACACTGTGTCCACTACATGCATAGACCAATCTATGCTGAGCCACAAAAAGGCAATCTTCCCAAATCTCAAAGAACTCCTAAGCCTGGAAACAGCCAACACCTACTCCAAGCAATCTCTAAAGCTCTCATCAAAAGCAACACCAAACACCACACATACGTACGCCTATACACAGTGGAGCCCCAAAAGGCAAGCCAACACGTTATCAAGGACTCTTGTCATAGGGGGCTCCATTATACAACACACAGATACCCCCACACCAGACTGAACAAGGAGAGGATAAAGGTTAGATATTTATCTGGAGACTGGATCTGCCAAGCTAAGCATACACTCAAATCACTATGCCACAGGTATTACTAGTATGATCGTGTCACAGTCCATGTGGGAGTTAACAACCTAAGATGTACTTCCCTGGACTATATGAAGACACACATGTTTGATCTGTCTGAATATGTCTCAGGCAAGTATGTGCCCTGCATTGAGCAGCATTTTACCTTCACCAAGAATGATAACATAGAATGAACAAAAGATGACGGACTTCAATAATTGGCTTAGTTTCTGGTGTCTTTCCAGGGAGATTCAATATTTGTCACCATGGGAGGACATTTTATTTATTTTACTTGTTATTTGATAACTGGAAAAGTCCATCTGAGCCAATGGTCCATTTTCAGTGGAGGCCCATTGAGAAATGTTCCATAACAGATTCAAAAACATCTAAACAGTAGTTGATGAGTAACTATATACAAGAGGAGAAAAGCCCAGCAATAGATTAAATATCTTACAATGAGTTGGGCAGAAAAGCTCCACAAACATGCACACACATTTTACAACAGCTGATAAATAATTATAGACATGGAGAAAAAATCCTCACATCAGATAAAACACAATCAGATTGGAATACATTTACAGAATATTACTAGAATAAATTGCAATCAAGAATACAATATGTACTGCAAGACACCTTCAGAAATAAACGTCTGTATCAAGTAAACTAATAACACAGTTATTCAAAAATAGTGACTACATTTCTAATTATATATAAGGAGGAGAGAAATATTAGAGTATTCTACTGCCAAAATAGACAGGAGAATAGAATGAGATGAGCAGGAGGGAAAATTAAAGACATGGAGACAGATGATTATTAGAAAGATGAGAATGTTATGGAAGAACATAAGAGATGAAAATAAATAAGTAGTATGTGTTGGCTGAAGAGGTAGAACAGCATATATTAGTAGAATGGAATGATTAAAGTGAGAGCTTCTTCTGATGTTTGGCCATTACCACCTGGTAAAATAAGGAAGTGTTCATGAATTCAGAGAGAGAAAGGCATAGTTACAGTACATAGGTCATGCATCTGCTTTGAGGGTTGTGCAGGTACAGGTATCAGACAGGTATTTTTTAGATTGGTTTTGAAGTTGGAACTCAGCAGTGAAGATGGACATAGTAAACAAACCACATAGCTTTGCAAGGGATGGTCTGTACCTGTCTCCCCTAGGCACCTGAATATTGGCCAAAACTTTATCCATCTCCTTAGATTTTTTTAAAGCAATGCCAAATTGACAAAACTACCAACATAGCAAATAAAACTCAAAGAAACCTATAAGTGCTACTACTCAATGCTAGAAGTCTAAACAAGAAACTCCACACCCTACAAGCTTTCCTCACTTTGAACAATATAGACACCTGTGCTGTTACCAAGACAAGGTTTAAATTCACAGACAGTACTGTGGCAGTGCAAGGCTTCAGTGCCTTCCACACATGTAATCTATCAGTTGCAGAGTGTGTGACAAAAGGTGCTGGAGTATTGATCTAAGAGAATGGGCAAACTGCACATCAGCACCCTGACTGGAAAACAAGCGTTCTCCAGCAGGGTATTAATGTATAGGTAATGTCCGCTGAAAAACGAGTATGCCACTTCACAGTAGCATATTAAGATGCCGCGCAGCTTGGACTGAAGGAAAAAAAAACGGCTGCCATTATTTTACCCTCGCCAAGCAGCGCTTCTACTGTTCAGCTAGTGTAAAATATATTTAAAAAGAAAACTGAAAAACAAAAGTGTGTGTGTGTGTGATGCGAGTGAAAGCAAGAACAATCGAACCATTACTTTACACTCGTTAAGCATCGCTTTTGCTGTTCAGCAAGTGTAAAACCTAAACATAACAGAAAAAAGTGTGTATGTGTGTGCTTATGCTTCTGTCTGTGTGAGTGAATGCGTGTATGAAACCAAAGTGTGTGTGTCTGAGTGGCAGAGAGAGACAGAGAAGAGTGAAAGCAATCCAACAGTGGCAGGAGCAGCATTCAAGAGGTTTACGTACCTCTCATCTCTTAGTTAAGTGAATAAAACCTAAAATAAAGGGGAGATAAAGGCTCAAAACAGGAACATATTCCTGTTAAAAAAAATCACAAAGTCGTTGCAGTAATTGGACTTGTGTTAGCATGCATTTTCAGAAGCACAGGTCTGTGTGTATGTGGGGGGGGGGGGCGGTGTCTGTGCGACACAGGGAGAAACAGTGAGATTGATGTAACATTGGCAGCAGCAGCGAAGAGGTGTGTGTACTTCTTGACCTTTTAGCTCAAGAAATGTGGGTAAAGCCTGAAATAAAGGGGGAACAAAGGCTCCAAAATAGGAAAATATTTTAAATGTTATACTTAAAAAATGAAAAAGTAAGTTAAATAACAGAATTTGTGTTAGCATGAATTTTCTGAACGAAATAAAGCCTAAAAGTCAAATGTATGTCATTATTTAGTGACTTCAGTCCCCAATGACTGGCAATAAACCATTTTAGCTCTAACGTACCAAAAAAAAAAAAAAAAAATCAAATATCTACATTTTTTTAAAAATAATAAAGGATATATTTTGGATGTAAAAAGCTTCCTCTAAAACATTTACATATACTACCGAAACTCTGAAACATTAGGTGGAAGAAATATTTTACATAAAAAAATATATAAACAAAATAATATAGTAATAAAAATATGTAAGTAAGTAAGTAAAACAACAATTTTATAGACAGCCCCATTCTCTAAGCACAATAATGCCCTCCAGGGTGTGTGTTAATGTGTAACCAATGTTTTTCCAGGGGTATAGAGGCCCTATGCCTGTGGCATTGGGCCTCAACACCCCTGGGTGGGCATTAATTACACATTAACACACACCTGGTCAGCCATTATTGCTTGCTTAGCAACAAGTATATCTCTACATTGGTTAAACAGGATGGTGCCCTGGAATTTATCTATACGCAAATCACCATAGACAAAATCCCACACCATATCCTAGCAAGCTATAGGTAACCCTCTATATCCCTAGAATCCCATAATTCATACTTAGACCTACTGAAGACACTCACCATGAAACCAAATACCCACATCATATTTTAACTACCCCTTTATAGACTGGGAACATACACTGCCTTATATTCACAAGCACAACGATTCCTGGACTTTATTAACAGAAATACGGTTGACCCGGTCATACACACGCCCAGAAGAGGCATGCAGAACCGAGTATTCATCAATATGGGAGAGCACTGCACAACCCCCCCCACCCCCACCACCCGTGTCATGTCCTCACCAGTGAGGTCGGACCACAAAGCTGTCTCCTTTGAAATAAGAATCAACTTAGTAACCCCAGCAAACCCCCCTAACAGCTAGGAACTATTCCAAAACAAACTACATTTTTATTTACTTATCTACTTGACATTTGTTGACCAGGAAAGTCTGACTGAGCTACAGCCCTTCTTCGATGAAGGCCTGAGGAGGAAAGCTCCACAGAGGTATAAAAAGGTTACAAAAATAGCATTAATGAAAACACGGCCGAGAATGTAGAGTTTGGTACTCAGTAGGTTACAAAAGTGCATCAACAGAAGTAAATGCACACATAAACAAAGAGGTGTCTCTGATAGTAGCAATTTGATTGCAAAATGTATGATGAAGCAAACAAGTTAATAAGATCCATCCTATTAAATGATAGTTTGTCAAAATTCAACATTTCTCCTAACCCACAGTTCACAACAACCTATGTGGAAATGTTCACAGACACCCTGAACAACAATGTAAATGGCTGTATAGAGATAGCTGTACCTACTAGAAGTAAGCCCAAATGAAACTCTGAAATCAAACCACACTGGTGGAATCCTAACCTTACTAGGGTATATAACATAAGGAAAAACATTATGGCTAAAATCAGGAACAGCAACTTCCATAATGATAAGTGCTCTCTAATTAAACTAAACAGGAAAATAAGAAAACTAATTAAGACCAATAACAAGGTCAAGTTAGCCTCATAGACTAAAGACAACCACAAGGCCTTATACAGCTATGTCTGAAGCCTAAAAGCCAGCACACATCAGTGTGCTGAACTGGTGGTCAATGGAGCCACCTTCACTGAGCAGGTAGACAGCAAATTTGCTGGTTGACAGATTCAGCTCAAACTTCACCATCCACTACCCCTGCCTCCCTCATGAAATATCTACTAGAATAACCCCCCCCCCAGCTATTAACAGATACCAGGCCCTGGCGGTGCTTGCCAATGCAAAAAACAAAGCCTCAATGGGTCCCGACAATATCCCAGGATGCCTTCTAATCAGCTTGAAACATGATCTCTCTGTACCACTTGAGTCACTTTGCAACTACAGCCTCAAAACAGGCTTTGTACCATAAGAATTGGAGGACAGCAATGGTTATCCCACTTCACAAGGGTGGACCATCAACCAACCGACCCTGAAAACTGTAGACCTACTAGTCTGATTAGTCTAATATGCAAAGCCATGGAACCAATTATCATGGAAATGATCAATAAAGACATAGGCAACCTACAAACATTGGGCTCAACCCAGTTTGACTTTATTAAGGGAAGGTCATGCTTACAAAACCTGGTGGATTTCTTTGAGAAAGTCACCAAGGTAATGAATGAGGGAAAATGGTGCCTACCACCTACCTGGACCTAGCTAAGGCTTTCTATATAATATCTCACTCAGTTATAATTTACAAATTCACCAAACTAAGCATAAACTCTTATATAACTCACTGGATTGCCAGCTGGCTCACACACAGAACCCAGGAAGTCAGGATTGGTGATACCATCTCCAGTAAGAGACAGGTCACCAGCTAGGCTCCCCAGGGCTCTGTGCTTGAATCGCTCCTATTTGGCATCTATTTCTCAGAGGTAAAGGCTAAAGTTAAGGGCCTTTGGCTAATCAAGTCTGCAGATAACTACAAATTGGGGGCTATCACAGATTCCCCCTATGACTCAAACATCTTACAAGAGGGTCTAACACAAATAAATGACTGGTGCCAAAGTCGCAATGCATTGTTGGATCCAGATCTGACGGACCTTTTGCACATCTGCAAAAAAGAACAACATCAGAACCACTAGATCCAAGGATTTAAATTTTGCTTGTGACATAAATAAGTCTTGTTGGCAAGACAGATATGTGTCTCAGAGATCACCATGCTCTGGAACAGGCTCCCATCCATGTGAAGCAGAATCCATCTCGAGCTCCACTTAAGCATAACTTTGACCAATGGATGGGAAATCAGAAATTACCCTGGGGTTTTTGGCCCCCATGTCTCTGATAGACAGAGACAGACAGTAATGCCCACATTAACATACTCCCCGCATAATTTCTAAAGATTTCTTAACTAACATACCCCTTCCTAATAAATGCCCATGACACATAAGGACACAACTGGATAGGAGTGTATGGCTAGGCTTATAAAGGCCCTGGCTGTCATTAGACAAAAATTACCACAATGATGCATCTGTGTTGTCTGTTTTTATCCTTCCTCAACCATTGAGTTTTGGATCCAACCTTGCACTATGACCACTTCTCAGACTTTGGATTTGTAGCTCAAGCTCTTCTCCCATCATCCTTTACCAAGCCCAGATTATCACAGAATGAGTTTGCCCCATTGATATAATCAAATAGAAGGAAACAATTCAGATAATGTCTAGAAACATGATAGCAAAAGTATCTGGAGCTGAGAAAAGGAAGAGATCAAAAGGGTACACCTCCAGGTCACATCAGGAAACCATATGAATGCTTCTTCCAGTGGAAGAGGGAAGGAGGGAGGGTAGGTCAAGGAAGTATGCAAACAAGCAACACAGATGCATTGTTATGGTAAGTACAAAATGTTTGTATCTGATGTTGCCCTTTTTGTTCTTTCCTCAATCACTGGAAAAGAGTCCCCAGCAAGTAAAAACTCAGGGTGGTCTCATGGAAGGATATTCTGAAGTATAGTAGAAGCAAAAGCTGAAATGACCTTTGGAATAAATTAGAAATAATTTTTTTCTCGAAGTAACCCTATCTTTGTGAATGAATGAGGCAGAGATGACTCACCGTAAGAACTTGTAACTCAAATACTTATTTTGCAGAAGTCAGAGCAAAAAATGATAATGTTTTTCCAGAAAGAACTTCAATCAGCCTCATGACCCAGTTCAAAAGGAAACAGTGCAAGATTTTTTCAGTATAAAATTAAAATCCCAAGAGAGAGCCACCTATATTCTAGACGAATGGATGTGTAAAACCACTTCAAAAAATTTCAGATAAGATAGAATGGGGGAGGGGATCTAAAAGTAGATAAGTAGAGGTGGTGTACACATAAATCTTGAAAAAGGAGTAATAGAGGCCACAGCATAACAACATACACAAACACTACAGAATCTAGGAGTCTAAGCCTCAAAGAGATCCTATTTCTTGGTTTGGCATTTTCCAGTTACCCATACATGATTTTCTAGTAGTAGGTTTCTTTGCCTCCTTTAATAACTGAAGCATATTAAAAAAAAAAAAAAAAAAAAAAAAAAAAAAGGAAGTGTCTAAAAGGTATTAAAATGTTTTCATCCAAGCATTTACTTGAAGTACTCAACACAGCAGAAGGTAGGGTTATAAAAAACAACCCATGTCCTATGTAAATCAATCGATTCTGTTTGAAAACTTGTGGTAAATGCAATTGACTGCTTTCAAAGGAAAGGAGAATTACTGTTGCCTGAGACAAACAGGGGTCACTACTACTATCTTTAGTGAGTTCTTCTGAGTATTTAAGTACAGTTGTGTATATAACTTACCATAAATGCAGATATTCTTGTAAACGAATGTTGCAGAACCAAGTCTTAGGATGTCCTGTTGTGCAGAAACTTATGGCTGGCCCAAATACCATAGTCTTTACCATCCCCCAGCCGGCTGAAACTCTTGTCATCTGATGTCAGGACTTTGTGGTATAAATGGTCACTGGCCAGCATCACTGTCAGGTCTTTCTTGGCCGAGGTTTCTCAGACAGAGCACAACTTGCCCTTTTGACCCTACTGACAGCAGTGACATTCTATATAAGGGGAAGGTGATAGGTAGAGTATCCACCCCAACCCCAGGTCAGAAAAAAGAGGGCTTCGTGAGAAGGAAAGGGTACTGCAACATTGATCTACTCAAATATCTACAATTATGGTAAGTTATTTATACAGCTCTATTGTGTTTGCTGTACTTAATGTTGCAGTCCTAAGACTTGGGAGAAATCCCAAATTTTTACTTTTGAGGTGGCTGGAGAATACTTTGTGCCAGTAACACAAGGCTCTGTTGGATATCAAAAGCAAGCCCACCTCTGACTGTGGATATAGCACCAAGGTGGTAGTATTTGGCAGAAGACCAAGTAGATGCTTTCAGTACTTACTGGGTTGGTGCCCCTTTCAAGCATGCCGTGGTGGAAGCCTTTGCCCTTAAAGGATGAGCCCCGACTCTGACAGGAATTTGCTTAATGTGGCGAGAAAAAAAAAGGTAACGCAACTTTCTATCCATTTGGAGATGGTCTGTTCCCTCACTGCTTTCCACTGTTTATCCTCTGCAACGGCCACCAAAAGCTGATCAGAAATGTTTGGAAATTTACTTCTATACAGACAGAACCATAGTTGTCTGTACAGAGAATGAAGACTTCCCACTCCCTTGTTATAGGGACTGGAAAAATAACACAGGAGGTGAATAGCCTGATTCAAAGAAACTTCTGATATGACCTTGCACAAAAAAGGAAGGGTTAGTTCTTAAAGTTACTCTATCCCTTTGGAAAATGAGAAAGGGTTCCTTAGACATAAGGACTTGTAGTTTGGATATACACCTGGCTGAGGTGAGCACCACCAGCAGCAGCACAGTATTCCAAGTAAGCAATATGACTGGTGCTATTGACCACTGGGTCAAATGATGGTAGTGTTAGATTTTCTAGCACAATTCAGGTTCCAGGAGGATGCAGGTCCTAGCCTGAGGCTGGGGGCATGGTTACACTGCAAGATTCCTTTCAGAAACTGCTTCATGTAGGTATGAACATGGGGGGGGGGGGCAGGGGTAGGCTGTACATTTACACTAGAGTAAGACAGTTGTCCTTTATACAGGAGGGAGAAGCATTCTATTACCTGTTCTAACCCTACTTTGGTGGATAGAATACATTTTGTCTTGCACCAGACTGAAATCCTTTTCCATTTTGACACGTTATGACTTTCTGGTACTAGGGTTTCTAGCCTCCTTTAGAATTGCTAACATGTCCTCTGAAAAAGACTACCAGGAAGGGATCAATATCATTCTAAGTGTCCTCAAGGTGGGATCCATGTCAGACCCTTTGCTCTGAGTTGCAAGGTTCATGCAGGGAGAAGGAGTAATGACTCGCTCTTTACTGACAGTAAGGAGGAGGAAGAACCAGTGCTGCATGGGCCAGTAAAGAGCAATTAGTAACACCCTTGGTCTCTCCACTCTCACTTACTACAACACCCTGGGGATGACAGCACTTGAGGGAAGGTGTAATAAAGGGGGTCTGTACAGCTGAAGGAGACAGTATCTGTTCTCCACATCCCTCTCTAGGGGTTCTTGAACAGAACTTGCAGAGCTGCCTGTTCTCTGAGGAAGCATAAAGGTCTACCTCTGGCACACCCCATTTGTGTGCTGGGTCCAGAAAAACTTCTCTTTTAGCATCAATTCATTGGGGTCTGGGGGGATCTGCTGAGATTGTCTACTAGCAGGCTGCCCAGACCTGGGGATGTATAATGCAATAGGCATCAGAATACTGGTACTGGCACCTGCCACAGTTCCACTGTTAATCTGCAGAGGTGGTAGGAATAAGTGCCTCCCTGCTTGTTGATATACCACATCACTGTGGTATTGTCTGTTAGTATCTTAATTGCTCCTGATACTACTTTTTCTCTAAATACTCTAAAGATCAGTATTACTGCCATCATTACTTCTACACTGACGCACAGAGCTGCCGTGTGCCTGTCCCATGTCCCCATTGTGGAATTTGTAAGAAAGGAAAGGAGGTACTGAACATAGTCCCAGCTGCTCCCTACCGGAGGCAGGCTAGTTTGTCACTTTCATTGATACATAGGCTTTTCTCCCCCTACGGGGTTTAGCTTTCTCCTGTTTTGGGGGAAGGACCGAGGCTTGCTTGGATAGTTACTGTTGTATCTGGGGATAGGGGAAAGACAGAGTTTTCGCAAACGTCAAAAACAAAACAAAAAGCAAAACAAAAAGCAAACAAAAAGCAAAACAACAAAAGGGGGCACATATAGATGCGAAGATTTATTATCGTGGTACCTCGGCTTTTTGCCTTCAAGGGATAACCAGTTCAAATCAACAGTCACACTAATTAGTTCAATGAATCAGTTAATAGTTAAAATTTAAATGCCCATGTTTTTCAAAGTGACTGAGTGCCATCAAAGTAAACCATACACACCAAAGGAATTATAAATATATAACCCCACCAAAAAAACACAACACAGTAAGTTAAAAAAATTACAAAGTACGTACAACTTTCTGACTGAGACCTCTGGGGGGCTGCCATAATTAAAAAAATAAATGTAGTTTCAAGCTGATTTAATTTCTTAACAAAATCTCATCTCTCACCCACCATAGGCTGTGCTAAAATGCTGAAAAATAAAGATTCCCCATCACCAAAATATTCCTTGAGAACGTGATTAACAACAGTGCTATTTATATTACCCTCCCTAATGTCTGCCAGACACTCCAAAATTCTAGTTTTAACCTTCCTAACACCACATGAATGACAATTAAACCTTCTTTGGGACATGAACCTACATCCAAATGAAAGTGTTGGAAATATTCCTGATCCTTCCACACAAACTACAATTGCCACAAGGGAAAGAAACCACCGGTTTAGAAGATGTTGCCCATCCAAAAACAGGGCGACTAAGCAGCTTTTTCAAATTACAAAACTGACTATTGGAAAATGAAATATGTTCAGGGAACAACTTCCCCAGTACTTCATCTGACACCACCATGGGGTACAAACCCATCACCACCATCTTCAAAATTCCAGAAAAAGAGCTGAATCTAGCCACATAAAACAACCTGGTATTACCTTCCTTTTCCATTAGCTTCAAAATGGTTTCTGAATCCCCTCCAGGTTCTAGCATAACCCTGCTCCCTAAAATAACCCCCTTCTTTCAATTTATTCTTGGCCTTCTCCAAAGTGCCCCGAGAACAGCCCCTATCAAGGAGCCTCTGTTCCACTTCAGATAAAAAAAAATCCTTAGATCCAAACTCTGAAGTATTAGACCAAATCCTCTTAAATTCACCATATGGAAAGAATTAATAAGATGTGTGGGGTGCATACTAGATGCATGAAGGATGCTGTTCACAGCTGTGGGTTTTCTATATGGTCTGAATTAGATTTTTCCATTAATATCCACAAAAAGTTCCACATCCAAAAAACTGATAGATGTCTGACCCACCTGATAACTAAACTTTAAACCATGTGTGTTGTCATTCAATGTTTCCACAAACTTCACAAAATCTCCCATGGCATCCTTACAAATAAAAAACAAATCATCTATAAACAGTCTATAAATACTGACATTATCAGAAAAAATTTGTTTGCATAAATAAACCATTTTTCAAACTCCCCCATATATAAAATAGCATATAAGGGAGCAAATGGCGCTCTCATGGCTGTTCCTTTGTTCTACAAGAAAAATTCCTTTTCAAAAACAAAATAATTGTGAGATAAACAAAAATAAACCAAATCCAAAATATATGAAGTACTTGGGCCCTCACCCAAAATCCCTGGAATAGCCTCGAGACCCCATCTAGTAGAAATGTTAGTGTACACAGCTGAAATATCCATAGATACCCAAAATAATCCTGATGCCATTCCAAATTATTGATGGACATACAAAGTTCCTGCATATTTTTAATATGAGCAGGAACTCTTACGAGATGTTCCTTTAACAAGGAGTCCACCAAGACCACCACATTCTCTAAATAAGAGCCAATACCCAACACTACAGGTCTCCCCGGGAGATTCCTCTGATCCTTATGGATCTTCGGAATGGCATAAAACACTGGGTCACGAGGCCTTGCAATGAACAATTTTTTAACATCTTGTGCAGACAAAAATCCCAACCTTTCTTCTTTTTCCAATAACTCCAACAATTCGTTCTTGAACCAGGGAAAGGGATTACACGACAATTTTTCATAGTCATCACCACTCTGCAACAAACTATAAATCATGTCATTGTACCTTTTTCTATCCATGATAACCCAATTACCCCCTTTATCTGCCTCTTTAAAAACATATTTATTCACATTTTCACATAAACTTTTTAAAATCTGCCAGTCTTCTTTAGTAAGATTGAATTTGTTGCATTTAAATTTTTTTGAACTCTCTTTCAATATTACTATATAACAATCCTTCAAACATGCTAACAATAAGACAGTTTTTTGGGGGGGAGGGGTAAAAAACACTTTCTGAACAAAGTAGCAGGAACATTTAAATGTCCATAGCCTGTGTAAAACAAAACGCCATCATTCACATCACTTACATCTTCCAATAACATATCACCATCCAAGTTGAAATCTGCACAACCATACACAGACAAATTTAAGAGGGAATCATCAGATTCAACAGAATTATCATTATTAACAATATTGTCTTTTCTTTTAGAAAAAAACACCTTTAAATGCAGTTTTTGGCAAAACCTACTCGCTTCAATAAGTAAATTAGCCAATGTCGGACATTTGGTGGGAACAAATTTAGCTCCCTTCAACAACACCCTTTCAGCAACAGGAGAGATACACAAGTCTGATAAGTTCACAATTTTCAAAGAGTCAAACTTCATGGAAACAACACTGTCTCAATTCACTTCAACTTCATTAGATATAAAAAAATCCATGATTCACTGAAACCGTTTGCCTTTGTGTTTGTTCTTGCTACCCCTGTTCTGGCCATTTTGTTGAAACCCCATCTGTTGTTCCGAATGGCTCCCTTGTGCATATGAATCGTCATGGAGATTCTCAAGAGAGACACTCTTTTTATACGACGTCTCAACCGATGAAGCAGATGAATCACGCAAAAGGAACAAACTGTAGAAAACCTAAATTTAGACCATCCTGGTGTGATTTCCATTGCCAATGGTACACAGAGCCGTTACGGAAATCATTAATACCCCTAGACAGTTTTTTCTTCTTTCTAGCTATGGTATCTGATCCCAATTTCTCCAATCTTTGCCTATTTTCACCATGTTAATATAATAAATGGAATTGGATACCTCATTTTTCAATGTCTCTTCCATATCAGTAATCTCCTGCCATATTTTGTCCAGCGACCTGAGGTTTTGCTTTACCAAAATACGCAGCCAGCCCAAAGTGCATTCCAATAAGACCTGTCTCCACTCCTCTTACAGGTCCTGCTCATCATCACCAAATTCACCTGCAGGCAAACGATCCACCCTGAGTCCCCTCGAAGTGATGTTTAGACTCCGATACTTTTCCAAAAGTTTGACATCATAGAACAAATTTATCTCCTTGGACATGAGCTTCTCCAACTGTTCAAAACGTATGGAGAACCCATTCTGGCCCAACGAATTCCACACATCCAAATTAACAAACTTGGCTTCTCTCTCTCTCTAACAAACTCGGATAAAGAATAACTAGTTGAGGCACTCATTGTAGTAGTAGTGGAAAACATCCCAGGTATGGCCCCAGCTCTATCCAGACATCATAAAAAAACAAAAATTGCGACCAACCGGAAGGAAAAAAAAAAAAAAAAAAAAAAAAAAAGAGGCCAAGTATAGATGCTAAGATTTATTATCCTGGTACCTCGGCTTTTCACCTTCAAGGGATAACCAGTTCAAATCACCAACAGAATAAATAGTCACACTAATTAGTTCAATAAATCAGTTAACAGTTAAAATTTAAATGTCCATGTTTTTTAAAGTGACCATGTGCCATCAAAGTAAACCATAAACACAAAAGGAATTATAAACACATAATCCCACCAAAAAAACAACACAACGCAATAAGTTAAAAAATTAAAAATTAAGTACAACTTCCTGATTGAGACCCCTGGGGGAGAGACGGTCATAATTAAAATAAATGTAAGCAGACTTTCTTTACTGACTTCATTTGCTTCCCTTTCTGGTCCGGTCTCTCAAACACCTTCACAGCTTGAGGCCTGAGACAACCCCCTTATCTAGTGGAGCATTAAGGAGCTTAGCCTTAATACGGCTAACGGGGGTTGTGTCCTCAGCCCAGCATATATCCTTGTGATGGCCCCATAGCCGCTACGCTACATGATGCATCCAATGAACCATAGCTACATTTAAATGAAAGTCTGCACAACTAGGAGGTCTACAATGCACAAATCCTGGATGTCCTTCTAGAGGCTCTTGTCTTGCATCCCCTCTGCCTTAATTTTAATGGGTTCCTCAAGGTGTTTAATCATGTGGAGCCAACAGTTCAGAGCTGTCATGGCCAGGGTGGCCAAAATGTAGGTCTTTTTTGCCAGTCTATGAGCCTACTCTCCCCATCATTTGGCAAAAAATTCTTGGAAGCAGGCCCAGATGATTCCTAACTGGATTGCACAGACACCTGATTCTTACAGAGGTGTCTGTGGGATTCAATCACTCTAAAGAAGCAATCAGGCTTTCTGGGGGAAAGTGTGTGTGTGTGTGGGGGGGGGGTGAAGCTGTAATGATAGGTCAGACAACACATCATCCAAGACTTTGCGGACTGAAGGTATAACCAGGGTCTAGGAACAGGTAAGCTCAAGAGCCTTCTGTAATTGGTGTCAGTCTGGGAAAATTTCCTAGACTTTCAATTACAGGATTCCTTCATTCTATAAAGGGAATCCCTAAAGGATAAATCTTCAAGAGGACAGTCCAAGGACAAAGGGTCTTCAGAGTCAGACTATAAATACTGCTGTGAGGGGGAGTTGTTTCACACAGGCAAGTTACCCTTCATCTTCTTCCTCTCAGGAAGCAATGTCTCCCTGGGGGAGGGGTCCCTTTTCCTTTTCCCAGAAGAGGTTCCTGGCCCATGTTCTTTTTCAAGGGTGGGTTGTCTTGACTTCATGAAATCCATGAAGACTTGTGCCAGCCTGATTAGATCCTGTGGAGAGACCTGAGCAAAAGTGGAAAGAGATCTGGATAGTATCAGCTGGGACAAAACTATCTGATTCTTAGACTGGAGCATTCTGGGCTTAGATATGGAAAAGGCTTCCCACTCATAACCTCAGTTCAGTTCCCAAGTACTTCCTCACAAGGAATGTCTCAGTCAGCAAACCTCTGGTTCTGGAAGCTATGGCCTGCATTTTGGCTTCAGATTCAACCTATGTCAGTCTGTTGTCAGCTTGTGAGGACGTGGACTGCACCACAGTTATGGTGGCCTTCTGAGTGGACATGCCAGAGGACTCAGACCTAACAAGCATAGGGTCAGGGGACAACAAAGGTGCCAAATCTGTGTTGGAGATTTTGAACTACGGTGGGGAGTTGAACACAGAGATACTTTCTGCCTCCTCCACATCTTTCTCCTTCTAGCATTCCTCTTTATACCTCTTTGGGATGCCTACCCGGGAACAAGCTGACACCATAGCATGCAATAGCTGAGTACTGCCGGACTCCAAGTACTGCCTGTGGGATTCAGCCCTATGCTTAACAATTCTGTCATTAAATTTAGTACAAAAAGGGCAGCTTGGCATGTCATGCTTGGACCCTAAACAGAACAGAGTAGAAATCTTTTCCAAAGATCTGTTTCCCTCAAGAGAAACAATTATTAACCTTTTTAAACATTAAACATTAGACAGCTAAATATAACTAGAAGTAAAAATAGGTTTCCCAATGTGATACTTAGCTGAATCCTCTGCATTCAAGCTGCATGACGATACACACACATAAGCAGTCTTGTGCATTGGACTGGCACAGCAAGACAGAATTGAAAATGGTGCTGACAGCCATTTATACCACTGACATCCTAACGTCAGACAAGAGCATCAACCAGCTGTAGATAGTGAAATACTCTGGCATTTAGGCCACACACGGGCTTCTGCAAGGCAGGAATTCACAAGACTTAGTACTGTGACATTAATTATGATGAACATTCCTGGTTATCAGAGGAAAGGATGGAAAAGCATATCGGCACATTTCTGTTTATGGCAGTAAAAGACATCCATCATTCAAGCCTGCATATAAAGAGGCCCGGTGCAGGATTCTTTAACTGTCTGTTGTGCCTGGAGGTAAATAGATATACATGAAGAGTTCTCCAGAGATGGAAAAAATCCTGGAAGACCCCTCTGTACATCTTCCATTCATGAGGGTCTGCCTTAGTCCTGTTTAACTCATCTGCAATAATGCTAGGAAAGAAAATGATCTGAGATGTAGATCCTAGGCTACCATAGCTATTTTGCTAATGTGGCAGGATCTGGTTCCTCTTGTTTATTAATATATCCTGTCACTGTGGTATAATCTATGATTACCAACAAAGGGCCTGAAGTCCAAAGATAGTTAAGAAATTGAAAAAACAAAACATTCATTAGAGATGACATCTTTTTTTTTCAGGTAGCACACTTGCTTTTGTTGCAGAAGGCTGTGGGTTCTATTCACACATCAGGTAGAGGGACTGCTGCCACTGCAATGCAGCATAAAGGGCAGGGAGGAGGGGGTGCTGCACTGCTGAGTGTGCTGCCCTTTGGATGAGAAGTTAAACAGAGGTTTGGTGGTAGCTCAGGTGGATGTAAAAGATCCCACAGCACCTACTGAAAAGAGTAGGGAAAGTTTCCTGATGCCCTGGCCAAACTTCCCCTAAGTACTATGAATACTATCTCGGGTCTCCCCTGTAAAGAGGCCAATAGGCTAGTGGGACTAACCCAGTTAACAAAGGCTAGATAGATAGACAGACAGATATGTGGTTTACATTTATCTTGTTTCACAGACCCTGGACTTTCACCCCTCCTCCAAGCCCCTTGTATACAGTTCCTCTAGCAAGGTCAGATGAAGGGTCCAGTATTGCCAATGTGCAATAGGACTTTACATCAGACTCTCTCCCTTACACAGCAGGACCTCTGCCACAAGGCACACTTCTGTGACAGTTTTCTCTGAGAATACTGTCATTGTGCAATAGCCTGTGGACATTAGACCCTTCATCTTACACACCAAGAGCTCTGCCACAAGGCACATCTCTGCAAAAGTTTCCAATGAGAATACGGTCACTCTTTGATGTAAGCAAGTTTAAATGAAAAGCCTTGCTGTATATTCACTTTAACTAGTTAAATATTTGCCTGCCCTGTGCTAGAAAGTGGCTGTGACATTTTTCCCAAAGGAGTGGTACTTGTACCCTAAGGTCCACTTACCAAATTTGCCACTGCCCTGCAACCTGACCATCAGATTACACTTCATAAGCCATTTACTTTATATTCTTAGCTTCTTCCTGTCTCCATTCAGTAAATGCAAAAAAAAAACATGTTCTACTTTGTGCCTCTATGCTAACTGTTGAGCATCAGCCATAAACTGATTGCTCTCTGTAATAAATATCTTATGGGTGGTAAGCCCACCATGCTTGGCTTCGCTTTGCTCCCCTCCCCACCTCTAAATTCCTACTCACCCAACCTTATTCCACCATTATACTTTCCACATATACCTATCACTGACACCCACTCCCTATACCTTCCCCAAACAACTTTACTACTATCAAAGTAATACTCCTGTTTCTGTATTCCTTTTCTTTATTGTAAATAACAATTTAGCATCATTTACAATTGCCATTCTGCTTTCCATATTAATTTGTACTATACCCTCTCCTACACAGCACCCTTCCAACTATATCTCTATTCCGTTCCTGAACAAAACTCCCGCTTCCTTTCATCCCTGCAATCTTTTCTCACATACTAAAATCAGATTAATATTTATCTCTAATCGCTTCCTCTGTAATACCTCTCAACCTTCCTTTTATCTCTCTATACTGCTTCTACCCCTTTATCCTCAATCAGTCTATGCCGATACACAATTAAATCCCTATTTTTATTTCTTACTACCCTTCTTTACCACACCTACTCTACACTCTTAACAGCCTCTGCACCATAAAAATGTATCCTCATTCATATCAATACTTCCCTATACCTATCAATCCACCTTATCAATCCCCTTTACCCATCAACCCTACCCATCATCTTACTCTACTCCTCCAATTAATCTCTACTACCTATAATTGCATGCCTTCATTCTCCTTACACCACATACTATCACCTATCCATACATCCTTCTAAATCCCAAAGAAGTCAATATTTTATCTTCTATCACTAGCATTTCTCACTACACTCAAACTCTCAACCAGCTATCACAAGTCTCTCCCTCCCTGTTGCTTACCTACTCTTACCACATAATAGTTCATTCAGAATTCCACAACACATTTCTCTAATATCTCCTCTAGCCTACTCAATATTATTTACATTACCACCCTGAAATACAAAAACATTTATAAAGTCAGGCCCAAATATAAATGGCTCTTCAATAGCAACAATGGTAACTGGACAATTATACTGGGACGGGATATGCATCCCAATCCTGTACCCAGTCATCTAACTCCAGACCGCACTAAACTATCTCCCAAACATCCTGAAACAGCAATAGGCTACCTCTTCATCTACCTACGACTTGACATTCTATACAGTACCCTAATAAATCTCTACAACAAAAACAACAAAAGCTCTTGCCTGTATAGCCCATTACTCCCCTGACCTTTTCACAGCCACAAAAAACTGTTTAAAGACAATTAACAAAGATACAGAAATACTCCCACCAGGTTAAAATATACATAAACTAGCTAGAACCAACAAAAAATAAGGTACAATTCCTATTTTCTACAGGGATCTTTTAGGCCTCTTCACTTACCATGACACTATACCCACTTTCAACAATGCTGAACTTCTCATCTCATTCCTCAAACTGAATACTCACAACTCTCTAACCATCATAGGTCCATACATATTCCCATCCTGGAAGAGATCTTCTCCTGGAACTCTGCCAATGTTAAGACTGGAAATCATCTTGCCAGGAGAGGTTAAAATAGACTGGCAAAAGACGGTCCTAGACAACTCAACAAATTCAGTTTAGCTATACAGTTTATACCAACTGATCTAGACTCCAACTAGAGTTAACAAGGCCACTTCTAAAGAATCCATCCTAGACTAGATTTTAACATTCACCTCAAAATGTACAGTTGTGTACCTACCATAAATGTAGATGTTCGAGTGTATTCACTGTTGCAGTCATTACACTTGGGTTATCCTGCTGGCAGGCTACCCGCAGTCGGCCTGAATTCCAAAGTCCTGGTCCGGCGTCGGTTGCTGTCGCCTCTTCCCTGACGTCAGTGCGCCAGGGGTATATAAGATGCAGCCGACACCATTTTCTTCAGTTTTTCTTGCCCCAGATGTCAGGTGCCCCCAAGAAGGTAGGCAATATATATTGCTTATAAAAACATACACTAAAATAAAACAATACCTTCATCTACAAGCAAATACACCACATAGGTTGTATAGGATAGAGCAGTATAGATAAGTCCCAGCAAAGAAAGGGGGATGGCGGGACGGTAACCTGGACTGCAACAGTGAATACACACGAACATCTACATTTATGGTAGGTACACAACTGTACTACGTTCTTCGTGTTTCACTGTTGCAGTCATTACACTTGGGTTGAATCCCAAAGCTGAGGTAGGGCGGCTGGGTCTAAATAGGATCCGGAGTGGCTAAGAGGCCCTGCAGAACTGCAGTGGCAAAGCCTGCTCTGGATTTAGAATAAAGAGGTAAGTGATAATGCTTGGTAAAAGTGTGCAGTGAACTCCAAGTTGCAGCCTCCAAAATTTCCTTAGTTGGTACTCCTCTGAGAAAGGCTGCTGAAGTGGCTGCTGCTCTGGCAGAATGTGGCCTAATAGTCTTAGGCACTGACTTGCCATGCTGTGCATAGCAGAAACGAATGCAGTGTCCTATCCATTTTAAAATAGTCTGCTTTGAAATAGCCTTTCCATGTGATCCTGCAGCATATGCTACAAACAGTTGCTCAGTTTTTCTTGAAAGCTTTTGTTTTGTCCAAATAGAGCGTAGCTGCCTGTGTATGTCCAAAGAGTGCAGAAGTCTCTCCCCTTTATTCTGGGGATTTGGATAAAATGTTGGCAAATGAATGGTTTGGTTAAGAGCCACACTGGATACTGCCTTTGGCATAAATGTAGGGTTTGTCCTTAGAGAAACCCTGTCTTGATGAAAAATGATACAAGGTTCCACTGCCATTAATGCCTGTAACTTTGAGACTCTTCTTGCTGAAGTTATTGCTAGGAGCAGAGCAGTTTTCCATGACAAGAATTTTATATCAGCTGTATTGGCTGGCTCAAAAGGAGGCACTGTGAGCTTTTCCAAGACAAAGTTGAGGTCCCATGTAGGTATCGGTGCTCTCCTTGGGGGTCTTATGTTTTTTGTCCCTCTGAGGTACTATCTTAGCAGTGGATGTGAGAAAATAGGAGGTTCCGTATTGTAATGAGCTGAAATGGCAGAGGCATGGATCTTAATTGATGAGAAGGATAGGCCTTTGTCCAGCATCTCAGTTAGGTATTGTAAAATCTGAGGAATATTTGGAACAAGTGGTTCAAGTCCTTGTGCCTGGTTCCAAGCACAGAACCTCTTACATTTTTCTGCATAAGATTTCCTGGTGCTGGGCCTCCTGGCTTCCAAAATGACATCCATAACAGCTTTAGAGAGAGGTGTGTTCTGAGTGGCTATATTATTTGCCATGCAGCCAGATTTAAGGTTCTGAGTTGGCTGTGCAGGATCTGATTATTTTGCTGAGTCAGAAGATGAGGAATTTGAGGTAAAGTCCAGGCAGGGCCTTGAGACAAGCTCTTTAGGATTGGGTACCAGTGCTGGCGTGGCCAGTTTGGGGCAATCAGAATCATTTTTGGCTTCTCTTGTCTGACGTTTAGGAGTACCTTTGGGGAGGAGAGGCAGTGGTGGAAAGGCATAAACTGTTAGGGTTTTCCAGCTGAATGATAGAGCATCCACTTTCCATGCTTGAGAGTGATAAGTCCTTGTGCAGAATCTCTGTAGTTGGCAGTTGTGAGGGGAGGCAAAGAGATCTATGTCTGGGCATCCCCATTTCCTTGTTATCATGCTGAAGACCTGTGGATCTATTTCCACTTGTGAGGGTCCATGAGGTTTCTGCTTAGTTCACCTGCCAGAGTATTTTTCTTTCCTGGCAGGAATTGTGCCTGCAGATGTACTTGATAGGTCAGTGCTGTGTTCCACAAAGTCATGGCTTGCCTGCAGAGGGGGTAGGAATGTGTGCCCCTTTGCTTGTTTATGTACCACATAACTGTAGTATTGTCTGTCTTTAGCAATAATTGTCCTGGATGTAGTAGATCATTGAAGGCTGTCAGGGCATTCTGTACAGCTAGCATCTCTTTTTGATTGATATGAAGATGCATTTGGTCCACGGGCCACGTGCCCTGAATACATTTTCCTGCCATGTGTGCCCCCCAGACATAATCCGATGCATCTATTGTTAGTGTCTGCCTGGCTGTGGGTAAAGTGAAAGGCTGTCCCTTGTTGTGGTAACAGGCCAGTGCCCACCATCGAAACTCCTGTTGCAGGCAGGGAATAAGAGTTTGTTATTGTTTCCAGGCTGTGGCAATGTTGAGTCCAATCACTTTTTAGATACCATTGTAGCTTCCTCATATGCAGTCTTGCATATGGAATTTGCAGGATGCAGGATGCCATGAAGCCCAAAGCTTGCAGAATTTTTCTTGCAGGTAGCTGGGTCTTTGTTGCCATCATTTGAAAGTAATGAGTCAGTTGCCTTTGCTTGTCTGGTGTGAGAAGCCATCTGGGCAGTTGTATTTAAGCTTGCACCCAGGAATATTATCTCTTGAGAGGGCACTAGTTTTGATTTATTTTCGTTTACTGTGTACCCTAGGCAAATTAGTAATCTTTTTACAAACGCCACATGCTTTAGTAGAATGTCCTTGCTCTCTGCTTGAATAAGGCAGTCGTCCAAGTAGGGATATATTTGAATTCCTTTTTGTCTGCAAAATGCAATTACTGGTGCCAGGCAATTTGTAAAGACCCTGGGTACAGTAGATAAGCCAAAGGGCAGTGCAGAGAATTGGTAATGCATTGAGCCAGCTATGAATCTGAGGTATCTTCTGCAAGATTGTCTGATTGGGACATGCAGGTATGCCTCTTTGAGGTCCAAAGTAACTAGCCACGCCTTCTTGCCCAGCATGGGTAGAAGTTGCTACACTGTCAACATTTTGAATTTTGGAACATCCAGGAACGTATTTAGAATAGACAGGTCCAGTATTGGTCTCCAGGCTTTGTCCTTTCTGGGTACCAAGAAAAGTCTTGAGTAAAATCCTTGCCCCTGCTCTTGTTGTGGTACTTTTTGAATAGCCCTCATGTCCATGAGAGCAGAAATTTGTTTTTGTGCCTCTGCCCATTGATTGTGTGGCAGGTCTGGCATACCTTTTGACCTTGGTAGGGTGTGAAAGTGGAACCTGTAACCCTGAGAAACAATATTCAGAACCCATTTGTCCTGGGTGATCATGTGCCAGTTTTGTGAGAAAAGTGCTAGTTTTCCCCCTAAGGGCGCTGTCAAAAGGTAAGTGCTTGGTATTTGTATAGGAAAGTCATTGGGACTGTTCCCTATAAGGTTGTGATTTGTCTCCTCCGTCTTTGGGGGCTGAAGCACCCCATTGTTTAGGTCTGTATGAGCCTTGGGGCTGAGATCTGCCTCTTGGGCATCTGTATCTGCCTCTTTGTGGCCTGTCTGACACTGGAAAGGACCAATTTTTATAAGGCTAGTTCCTGCTAAATCTAGGTGGCTGAACCTGTAAGAAATCCCTTACTGTCTGCATTGATTTTGTTTTATCCTCCATTTTCTTTAACACCTCTTCTGCCTTAACACCACACAAAGTATCATGCTGCAATGGAGCATCGAATAATTTTGCTTTAACATGATCAGGTAAACTCTGTTCTTTTAACCAAGCATGCCTTCGAATGACAGAACCTGTAACTGTGGCTCTGCAAGATGCCTCTAATGAATCAAAACTATATTGCAAAGTATGCTTTCCCGCTTGTTCAGCTGCATGCAATAAATCCTGCATTTCCTTGTTCTCAGGACATTCAGAGCTTGTAAGCATTTTCTGTTTTAGCAAAGACATTAGGTATTGTTGATATTTAAGCATGTGAAACGGGCAGTTTAAAGCCCTTACAGCTAAAGTAGCAGAGGTGTAAACTTTCTTCCCCCATCTGTCCAGTGCTCTAGAATCCTTATCAGAGGGAACAGGGTTTTTTGCAGTGGAAGCCTTGACCCCTTTGGGACCCTGAGAAATAGTTTCAGGATCAGCAGCAGGGATTTTATAAAGAAATTTATGAGAATCTGGAACCCTGTAATACCTATCTGGCTTAACTGGTGCAGGGGATAAAGAATCAGGAGTCAAACTGGATTCAGAAAAAACATCATCATCAATATCTAGTACAGGGGGGATATCAAGAGGCCTGTGCTGAGGCAATAAAAGAAAGTCTCTGAGCCTTTTCTTGGATTCTGAATAATCCTGGCTCTCCCAAAGGAAATGTTCCCTCATGGTGTGCAGAGTTTCCCCAAAAGAGTAGTCCTCAGGAGGAGAGGCTGAAGGGATAGATTCTTCAGCATCCGAGTCCTTACAGGGAGGAAGAGAATTATCCCTGTTCTGAAGAGGAATCAGAAGAAATAGAAAACTGGTCAGAAGAGTCAGTGTCAGTGTCTTGCCTAGGCCTTTTATCAGGAGGGGGATGGGAACTCCTGATCAAAGTAATTAGGTCCTTGGCCATTTTGAGCATCTGTTTCTTTGGCATGAATGACTGTCCAGGAGAATGCTGTACTTGTTTCTTTGTCTTTAAAGGTGTTTTAGACTTTGCCTTGCCTGCTGAAGTGGTCTTGATAGTAAGCTGTGTAGGTCTGAAAACACCCTCAGACACCGGTGCCTGCTCAGCGGCTCCGGACCCATCTGAGGGAATTGTTTCCATAGGCCTAATACCTTGAGTTTCCAGAGACCTAGCTGTCTCCACAAAGGGAGTTGGAGGCGGCCTGTGGCTCTGAGGTAGCAGGTGTCAGGGGCTGCGAAAGCGCCTCACTGAAAACCGGCGAACCGGCGACTGGCCTAGAAGAGGCTTCGTCATCAGTTTTGGACCTCGGATGCCTGTCTTTTTCTTTGTCCTTGCGCTTTTTATGAACTCCGGTCGTCTGTTGTTCCGACGGCATTAATAGTTAAACCTTCGGCCAAAGTAATGTAAAGCAAAATCGAACTGACGCTTAATAGTGCGTTGGTTGAATCTAGCACAAAACTGACAACTAGCAACGTCGTAGTCAGGGCCTAGGCAAGGAATACAGTAAGAATGAAAATCCTTATGAGGTATTTGTTTCCCACAAGAAATACAATTGTTAACTTTTACTGGCATCGGTCTGGAGCAAGAAAAAGTTTCCCCAACGGGGTACTTAGTTTTACTGAAGACTTCGGATCTGAAATTCAATTTCAAAAATCTCAGGAGTCGGCCGACCGGCACTTGCGAACTGCTTTTGCTTCGGGCACCACACGGCAAGAAAGACTGAAGAAAATGGCATCAGCTGCATCTTATATACCCCTGGTGCACTGACGTCAGGGAAGAGGCGACAGCAACCGTCGCCGGACCAGGACTTTGGAATTCAGGCCGACTGCGGGTAGCCTGCCAGCAGGATAACCCAAGTGTAATGACTGCAACAGTGAAACACGATGAACATCAATGGTGGCACCCTATACGAAATCCTAAATGACCACAAGCTAAGCTACATAACCAAACACCCCAAACAGACCTATAAGGTTCAACAGCATAAAACAGTCAAAAACCTCAGCAACGCCAAAAAAGACGCTTCTACTTCCAGCCTGCTCCACATCATCTAGGCTCTGCTTAAATCTCTTCCCCTCTTTGAAGCAGCAGATACATTTAATACAAAGCATATAAATATTCTGGCAGAGCAGGCACCATTAAAATGGTATTAAACACTATAATCCAGGCAGTTAGATGTTGTTTCAAGTTTGGGTGTATTAGACAACCTGCCTTTTTTTTTTTTTTTTTGAGTAGGGCCAGTCTGTGAGGAAGCTTGTGGTAGTTGCCCCTGACAATTTCCAAAAGAAGGGAAAACTACTGTTGTCTACGCCAGAAGGGAGTTATCACAATGATTTCTGGAGAACCCTTCTGAATCTTCAGAACAGCCCTGAGTAATAGTGGAAAGGGTGAAAACATACAGAGGAACATTCTTGTCCATGGAAATGAAAACACGTCCATTTTCCAGATCTAGAAAATAATTTTGACCATTGTTAGTTGTCAATGTTGGCAAAAAGTTATACCTGAGGTGTTCCTACAACTGTATCAATCCTAGAATAGGACTGAATTTCCATTCACGAGGATCTGTCTTGGTCCTGTTCAACTTGTCTGCCAAAATACTTCAGTCTGACAGGATGTAAGATACCTGTAGTGAGATAGGACTGAATTGCTATATCCCAAGTTATCAGGCTATTCTGTACAGACAGTAAGATTTGGTTCTCCTACTTGTTTAGGTACAACATTACTATGTTATTATCTATAATCACTTGCAGTGGCCTAGGGGACCACAGAAGATTAAGGGAGTTGAAGGCATTTATGACTGCCAACATCTCTTTTATGTTTATGTGTTTTGGTCTGTCCATTTTGTTCCAAAGACCTTGCACTTTTACTCCCATAGATACTACTCCCCAAGCCGAGTCTGAGGCATCTGTAGTTACAGACTGTGCATGAAGGGAAAATGGGAGACTTGGATTCAAATAAGGTAACAGATAAAAATAACTTGAGGGTACAATTGGGAGCAGAAGAGAAAAATTGAAGAAACAATATACTCCCAATGTACACAGGACTTAGCTTTAATAAAAAAATAAAAGAAAAAGTAAGCGCTTTCGCAGACATACACTGTCGCTTCATCAGACTAAAACTTTAAAATGCATCAAGTGTTTAAATGGGAATGAATAGAACCAATTTGTTCCAATTAATTAATCAATCAAGTAATAAAATTAGTAGATGCAATCCAAGTAAAACACACATACTTAATTTTAGAATATATACAACTTACAAAAACATATATGCAACTTGCAAAAATATATATAAAAACACATATATATGTAGATAGATGCTTCTATCTAAAACTAATGTTTAAGCCTTTTTAGTTTCAAAAAGGGTTTCACAGAAAAAGCACCATTTAGTCCTGGAAATTTTTCAGTATCCAACAATAAAATCCATTTCTGTTCCAATGCTTCAACTTTTGTTTCTATGTAGCCCCCTCGTGGGCTAACATTCAATGATTGAATAACAAAAAAATTTTAAAATATGTGTTTTGTCAGTGGCCACAACATGGTTTGCTAAGGCATTACTCAACTTTTGATTGCAAATGTCTCTATTATGTTCTAATATTCTGTATTTTAATAATCTATTTGTTTTACCTACATAAAAAAACATGGCATTGCTGACAAAAGGCAAAGTAAACTATATTTGACGTACGACAGTCTGCATAGTGTTTAGCATTTATGGTTAATTTTCTAGTGGGATGTATATATATATATATATATATATATATATATATATATATAGCTGGAATAAATATATTGGCAGGCAGAACAGTTTCTGCAAGGGAAAGTTTCTATTCGAGTAGATTCATATATTCTCCTAGTATGGTTACTATCTTTATTACACAGATGCTGTTTAAGGGACATATTATTTCCAAAAGAGAATGAAGGTACTTTATCAATTTTGTTTCTCAGCTCAGGATTGATATGTAAAATATGCTAATTTCTTTTGATGACATCACAATATTCGTTGATGTCACTGGAGAACTTAAAAATAACCCTAGGGTAATTATTCAGATGTGCATCTGCCCCTTGAATTTCACATTCATTTACAGCCATATCTTTATAATATGGTTTACATCTATTGTTCCTAAGTCTCCATGCTTCAGTTGTAGTGGTGTTTATTTCTTTTTCAGAGTAACCCCTCTGCAAAACATCCTGTTTAAGCTTAGCCAGGGCATTGTGTGCCTCTGAGTCATAGTTGTGCAGTCTAAGTGTCCTATAGACTTGTCCTTTAAGCACATTACGTGCTATATGCCTAGGATGCATACTATTTCTATGTAGTATTGCATTATTTCTTGTTGTTTTTTTGTAAATACTACTATGGACCTGATTCAAATCGGAATTAGTAAGGAGTATATCTAAAAAATCTGTTTCAGTTGTGGAACACTTATAACTAAATATTAGAAAATTAGTACTACTGTTCATGTAGGTAATCAATTCCTCAAGTTCCATATTATTTCCTTTCCAAAGCATAAAGACATCGTCCACAAAACGGACATACCATGCAATATGGTCACTTAGACAATTACTTGGAGCTAAGATGGTTGTCTGTTCCCATTGGGTCAAACTACATTCCACTGATATTAAACCTGCGGACAGAGCCAATGGTATTGTTATCTTGGACAGAGAGGTTTATATCAATCAAATGAGGCTATTGTTGCAAGACACTAGCACTTACAGTTGCATATCTAAACATATTGTTAATGGGGTTATGGAGAAAGTTTCTTTTCTTGTATTTGACCTTTTAATGACAGGTTTAATAGATGAGAGCTTATTTAAATATTCCAATACAACATATCCTGTCATTCCTAAAATATATGGACTACCTAAAATACACAAGAACAGGGTTCCCCCACCTATGAGACCCATGTCTATGGTAGTGGTTGGTGTATTGAAGCTCTATCAATTTAAGTTGAAAACAGGTTACATCCTTTTCTAGAAGAATGTCATACTATTTTAAGACATACTAAAAGTTTTTTAGAACAACTTTATAACAGGATTCAGACAATGGATAGTGACTATATGTTTGTGACCTTGGATATAGAGTCACTTTTTACATCCATTCCTAATGGCTGGGGCATTGAGATGGTTAGAGATTTTCTAAATGGGCAAAGATGCCTTATAAATGATGATGTAAAACTTATATGTAGTTTATTGGAAGTTATTCTTGAAAATAATGTATTTCTTTTTGAAGGAGACTATTTTCTACAAAAGGTTGGCGTAGCTATGGGCAGAGCTTGTGCCAATAGCTACGCCAACTTAACTTTGTCCCAATGGGAACAGACAACCATCTTAGCTCCAAGCAATTGTCTAAGTGACCATACTGCATGGTATGTCCGTTTTGTGGACGATGTCTTTATGCTTTGGAAAGGAAATAATATGGAACTTGAGGAATTGATTACCTACATGAACAGTAGTACTAATTTTCTAATATTTAGTTATAAGTGTTCCACAACTGAAACAGATTTTTTAGATATACTCCTTACTAATTCTGACTTGAATCAGGTCCATAGTAGTATTTACAAAAAACCAACAAGAAATAATGCAATACTACATAGAAATAGTATGCATCCTAGGCATATAGCACGTAATGTGCTTAAAGGACAAGTCTATAGGACACTTAGACTGCACAACTATGACTCAGAGGCACACAATGCCCTGGCTAAGCTTAAACAGGATTTTTTGCAGAGGGGTTACTCTGAAAAAGAAATAAACACCACTATAACAAGCATGGAGACTTAGGAACAATAGATGCAAACCATATTATAAAGATATGGCTGTAAATGAATGTGAAATTCAAGGGGCAGATGCACATCTGAATAATTACCCTAGGGTTATTTTTCAGTTCTCCAGTGACATCAATGCATATTGTGATGTCATCAAAAGAAATTGGCATATTTTACATATCAATCCTGAGCTGAGAAACAAAATTGATTATGTAGGTAAAACGAATCGATTATTAAAAGACAGAATATTAGAACATAATAGAGACATTCGCAATCAAAAGTTGAGTAATGCCTTAGTAAACCATGTTATGGCCATTGACAAAACACATATTTTTTAATTTTTTGTTATTCAATCATTGAATGTTAGCCACAAGGGGGCAACATAGAAACAAAAGTTGAAGCATTGGAACAGAAATGGATTTTATTGTTGGATGCTAAAAAATTTCCAGGACTAAATGGTGCTTTTTCTATGAAACCCTTTTTGAAACTAAAATGGCTTAAACATTAGTTTTAGATAGAAGCATCTATCTACATATAAATGTGTTTTTTATATATATATTTGCAAGTTGCATATATATTTTTGTAAGTTGTATATATTCTAAAATTAAGTATGTGTGTTTTACTTGAATTGCATCTACTAATTTTATTACTTGATTAATTGGAACAAATTGGTTCTATTCATTCCTATTTAAACACGATGCATTTTAAAGTTTTAGTCTGATGAAGCGACAGTGTATGTCTGCGAAAGCGCTTATTTTTTCTTTTATTTTTTATTAAAGCTAAGTCCTGTGTACATTGGGAGCATTTTGATTCTTGGATTCAAACAACACTGATTCATCCACCAAACTGGTTCCCTTTTTACAAATCTCAAAACTGGAATTTGGAAAGTAAGAGGATGTTTGCGTTAAGATCACACATGTTAGGTACAAGTGAATTTTTCTCATGTGAAGTCTGGTTAAAGGAATCATAAGAATCATGAAAGCCATGAATCCTAATATCCAGAGAAATTCTCTTGCTGAAATCTTGGACTGAGAGGAAAAATTCAGCAATAGATCTAGATCCAGATCTACTTCTTTCCTGTGAAAGAAAAGTTCTATGAACTAAGGTATCTAGGAAACATCCCAGGATAACGATCCGGTGAGGAGTCGTCAAACAAGACTTCTGAATGCTCTCTTGAAATTCAAGTCTGAGGAGATATCTTACTCAGGTGAGAAGTTAATGACACTTTGAAAAAGACTGCAAAAATAAACAAGCCACCAAAATAAGGATAAAAATGTGAATACCTTGCAGTCTGTAATATTCATTCACTGGAGCTAGACACTTTGTGAAAACCCTTGGAACAGTGAATAACCCAAAGGGCAATGCAGAAAACTTAAAGTGTTATCCAGACACAAATAAACTTAAGAAATATTTGCAGTCTGAAACTATAGGAATGTAATGATGAGTATCTTTTAAATTTCGAATGAGTAAAAAAACTGAAAGGGGAAAACAGGGTTAATAAGTTACGAAGGGAAAGCATTTTGAAATCTAGGACTTTCACAAACTGATTTAGAAAGGAAAGCTCTACGACTGGTCCCCATGAAGTTTCTTTCTTTAGTACCAGAAACATTCTTGAATAGAAACCTTCCCCAATCAGAGAAAGTGGGTGGCTTTTATTTTGCCCCGATGCAGCAGATGGTAAATGACAGGAGGGAAAAAAAGAAGTTTGAGCTGATGGATGAGAAGGAATCTCCTGAAAGAAGTAAGGGACACCCAATGCCATCTATATCTTGGATGGGTCACACTCTTGGCACTCATTTGTCTATTATTATCTGTTGCCAGAGAGAGAGAGAGATGGAGAGTCAGATATCGGAGGAGATTTAAAGGTTTGTCAAGAAGGGATGCTAGTGTTTGCAAATGCTCATTCAGACTTGTTGGACTGTCCTTTGTCTGAAAGGGTCATTTGTTTTCAGAATGTCTGCTTGTCAGAAGTTTGTTGCATCTGCTTATTTTGCTTTCTATAAAAAGGGCTAAGGTAAATATGAAACCTTTAACAAACTGGGGAGGATGGCCTAATGGTTAAGGTGTTTGCCTTACAAACACAAGGTGCAGGGTTTGAGCCTGACAAGGGATAATTGGCTAAGCTTAAAATGGCTCGCAGGGGCAGTTAGCTTAGTACTAACCTGTGAACCTGTGAAAAATCTGATTCACCCATTGAATCAGTTTCCCCACTCTTCATAACAATTCGTCTCCCTCCCCATCGAAAAGAGAATTTAACATTTCAGCTTTAACATCCTTACGTAAATTCTGAGCATGTAACCAGGCTAACCTTCGCATAACAGTTCCAGTAGCAATTGCTCTAGAAGAGGTGGCAGCTGAATCATATATGCACTTCAAAGTGTGCTTAGTAACTTGAAAGACAAAAGCAATAAGTGAATTCACGGAAGATATTTTCCTCGAAAGAAAGAAGAATAGCTATAATACTCCTCATATTCTCAAAACATGCAAGCAAAAACTTTATGGTGTCAGCTTGAAAATTAAGAATTCTAAAAATAAGTGTGGCAGATGTATAAGCTTGTATCATTTATTTTGACATTTGTTAACTGGGAAAGTCCAACTGAGCACAGAACTCATTTTCAGTGGGGGCCAGGGGAGAAAAGCTTCAATAACAGCACAAATAAAACACGGACAGTTATACATAATTTGCAATGCAAGTGTAATGACAGAAGAAACAACAGTGCAATATTTACATAATACAAAAGAAGTGGCAGATGAAATGTACAGTTGTGTAAGTTGAACTTACCGTAACAGTAGATGTTCAAATGATCACTGTTGCAGTAGCCTTAGCAATATGGCCAAAATTACAACAACCAGACAGTTTCCAAAGCTTCAGGGCACCTTCCACACACCCAAACCATCACACAGCTTGAGCTGAGCTGACTAAAAAATAAGCTTGAGTGTGAAGCCCTTCAGAACTTTCCGGATGGTAGACAGAACGAGGCTGAGCCCTGAAAGGACAAGACTAAGAGCAACAAAAAATATATGTCCACACACTGCTATAGAAAAACATACCAGAAATAAGGAAATGGAGGGAGGGAGTGGGTGTTACAGCAGTGATCATTTGTACATAGGTTCAAAGGTAGGTACTAGGCTATTGGCCCAAGGGCCTACGTAAGCCTAGCCAGCAAGGTTCCATACCTTACGCCACCCAAGAAAGTTATTTTCCTGTGCCACTGTCCAGCAGAGACACAGAAGTGATCCCTGGGGTGTATTTCCTATTTCCCATCCACTCATCAAGATTTTTCTTGAAGATTGCTAATGAAGAACTTTGCTTCACATAGATGCGTAGCTTGTTCCAGAGTATAGGAAGTCTCTGGGACAGGAATCTATCCCTCCAGTGTGTCTTGTTTATTGTGGTGACAAGGTTTAGGTCTCTAGAGCATGTAGCTCGGAGGGATTGGGATTTCTTTAGGTGTAGCATGTCTAACAGCTCTGGGTTTGACATAGCTTTATATGTTAGGCAGAGATCACCTCGGAGTAGGCGATATGCTACAGAGTAAAGCTGGAGTTTTTTGAGGCGGTCAGTGTAGGGCATTTGTTTGAGGCCAGTAATCCTCTTTGTGAGGTACTTCTGTGGCCTTTCCAGCTGCTGCAGATTTCTTGTGAGGTACATTCCAAAAGGGGCATTGTACTCTATAAAGGGTCTAATGAGTGACGAGTAGAGGGGAACAATGACCTCTTTTTTTCCTGGATGAGAACAGTTTTATGATGAGGTGTGCCACGTAGAAGGACTTCCTGACTACTGTGGCGATGTGACTATCAAAGGAGAGACTACTGTCCACCTGGGTCCCAAGGTCTCTTGTCACGCATTCGGTGTGTATCACGCATCTATTGTTATTGTAAGTTCAGCTTACACAACTGTACTAAGTTCATCATATTGATCATCGCTGCGGTAGCCTTAGCTATGTGGGTAGATTACCTTAGCTTACAACATTTGGGAGATGGAAGGAGAAGAGTCCAGGAGCCCCTGCAGCATGGTCCTAGTAAAGCTTGATCTGGACCTAGAGAAGGAATCAAGTATATAGTGCTTTGTAAAAATATGTAGAGGACCAAGTAGCAGCTTTTAAAATACTTTTAGAAGCCAACCCTTTTCAAAAAGCTATAGATGAAGCCAAGGCCCTGGTTTAGTGGGTCTCAGCCCTGCCTGGGACAGTTTTCTTATGGTGAATATAACAAAAGGTAATAGCCTTAGACAACCATTTGTAAATAGTCTGTTTTGACACAGGTTGCCCCTTCTTACCTTTACAAGAAATGAACAATTCATCCGAAGATCTGAAAGATTTAGTTCTGTCAAGAAGGTACCAGAGTTGTCTGTGGACATCCAAGGTATGGAGTACCCTTTCTTCCTCATTTTTAGGTACAGAAAAGAAATGAGGACATGGATAGTTTGCCTGAAAGTAAGCTTGAATACCACTCAAGGCATAAAAGAAGGATTAGTTCTAAAGAAACCCTGGCCTACAGAAAATGAGATTGGGTTGACTTACCATAAGAGTTTACAACTCAATTACCCTTCTTGCAAAGGTCAAAGCAATCAGTAAAACCATTTTCCATGTTAAGAACCTCAAATCAGCCAGATTAGCTAGTTCAAATGGAACAAGTGTTAGCGTCTCAAACACAAAATTAAGATCTCAAGGACAGGCCACCAGATTTCTTGGAGACCTCTTATGCAAAACCCCCTTCAAGAATATTATGACATAAGACTGCATTAAAAGAGGAGGATCCATGGGCAGACGTGCTGAACTGGCCAACAAATGAACCTTGACAGAGGAATAAGAAAGGCCATAGGACAGTAACTCACACAAACATCGTAAAACCAGAGAAAGTACAGTTGTGTACACTTACCATAAATGTAAATGCTCAAGTGTATTCACTGTTGCAGTCATTACATTTGGGTAATCTGCTGGCAGGTTGCCCTCAGTCGGCCTGATTAACAAAGTCTTGGGTCACGCATCGGTTGCTGTCACTTCTTCCATGACGTCAGGTCGTCGGGGGTATAAATCATGCAGCAGACACCATTACATCAGTTTTTCTTGCCCCAGATGTCATATGCCCCCCAAATGGGGACAAAATATATAATTAGAAACACAAAAATATACCTCCAAACAAAAGCAAATACACCAAAAAGGCTGTTAAGCATAGTAAAAGAAAGAAGAGGTATAATAAAAGAAAAACAGGGGGCTGGAGGGAGGGTAACCAGGACTGAATACACTCTAACATCTACATTTATGGTAAGTGTACACAACTGTACTATTTTCATCGTGTTTCACTGTTGCAGTCATTACATTTGGGTAGATTCCCAAAGCTAAGGTTGGGAGGATGGATTTATACAGCATTAGGACCAGCTATAAGGCCCTGTAAAACAGCAGTGGCAAAGCCAGCTCTGGATTTAAAGAAAATTGGTAAGTGATAATGCTTGGTGAAAGTATGAACTGAACTCCAGGTAGCAGTTCTAGAATATCCCTGGTAGGAACACTTCAGAGAAAGGCTGCTGAAGTAGATGCAGCCCTGGTGGAATGAGATCTGATCCCCTGGGGGATAGGTTTTCCATGGTGCTTATAACAGAAATGAATACAATGGCTTATCAATTTAGAAATGGTTTGCTTTGAAATAGCCTTCCCCTCTGCCCCTGCAGCAAATGCTACCAGCAGTTGTTCAGATTTTCTTCGAGATTTAGTCCTGTCCAAATAGAATCTAAGTTGTCTGTGTACATCCACTGAATGCAGAATCCGCCTTCCCTTGTTCTGTGGATTGGGAAAGAAAGTTGTCAAATGAATGGACTGATAAAGAGCCACACTGGATACCACCTTGGGCATGAATGATGGATTGGTCCTGTGTGACACCCTGTCTGCATGAAAGATGATGAAAGGCTCCACTGTCATAAGGGCCTGTAATTCAGATATCCTTCTAGCTGAAGTGATTGCTAAAAGGAAGTCTGTTTTCCAGGAAAGAAATTAAGTCTGCAGTTGCAGCTAGCTCGAAAGGAGGTAGAGTGAGTTTCTCCAATACAAAGTTAAGGTCCCAGGCAGGGGTTGGAACTCTCCTGGGTGGTCTCAAGTTTTTGGCCCTTCTAAGATACTGCTTTAGAAGAGGATGAGAGAAGAGGGGAGGGTCTGTGTTGTAATGAGCTGAAATGGCTGAGGCATGGATTTTTATGGAAGAAAAAGACAAGCCCTTGTGAAGCATCTCAGTTAAGTATTGCAAAATCTAAGGTAAATTGAGCACTGCTGTGCTCATCCCTTGAGACTGATTCCAGGCACAGAATCTTTTCCATTTGTCAGCATAAGATTTTCTAGTACTAGGTCTTCTTGCCTCCAAAATTACATCCATCACAGGTTTGCTGAGGGATGCTAAGGAGGAATTTAAGTGATTAGCCAAGCTGCAAGGTTAAATGTTTTGAGCTGAGGGTGCAGAAGTTTCTCTTGCTGAGACAGTAAGGAAGGTGTCTGAGGTAGGTGTCACGGAGAAATGTGTGATGCACTGCACAGGAGTGGGTACCAGTGTTGGCGAGGCCAGTCTGGAGCAATCAAAATCATTTTTGGTTTGTCCTGTTTGACTTTTAGTAGAACTTTGAAGAGCAAAGGCAGAGGGGGAAAGGCATAGACTGATAGTTTTTTCCAGCTGAAGGACAGAGCATCCACATTCCAGGCTTTTCTGTGATGAGTTCTTGTGCAAAATTTGTCCAACTGGTAGTTCTGGGGTGAGGCAAAAAGATCTATGTCTAGGCTCCCCCATTTGCGTGTCAACATGTCGAAAATCCATGGTTTCAGTTTCCATTCGTGAGGGTCCATGAAATTTCTGCTTATTTCATCTGCCAGAACATTCTGCTTTCCTGGCAGGAATTGAGCTTGTAGTTGTACTTGGTAGCTCAAGGCCGTGTTCCACAATGCCATGGCTAGTCTGCAAAGGGGGTAGGAATGTGTACTCCCCTGCTTTTTTACGTACCACATAACCGTTGTGTTGTCCGTCATTAATTGTCCTGGATGAAGGTAGTCCTTGAAGGCTGTCAGTGCATTCTGTACAGCTAGCATTTCTTTTTGATTGATATGAAGGTGCATTTGATTTGGGCTCCATTTGCCCTGAATGCACTTCCCTGCCAGATAAGCCCCCCATACATAGTCTGATGCGTCTGTAGTTAGGGTTTGGGTAGCAGGGGGTGGTGTGAATGGCAGTCGCTTGTTTTGGTGGCAGGCCTCTGCCCACCATAGGAACTCTAGGCGCAGGCAAGGTATGATAGGAATCATTGTTTCTAGGCTGTAACAATGTTGACTCCATAAACTTTTTAAGGACCACTGAAGTTTCCTCATATTCAGTCTTGCATATGGAATTAGAAGACTGCAGGAGGCCATGAACCCAAAAGCTTGCAGTATTTGCCTTGCAGATAGCAGGGTTTTTGTGGCCACCTGTTTGAAGTAAGTCACCAAATGAATTTGCTTTTCTGGCGTAAGGAAAGCCATCTGGGCAGTTGTATTCAAGCTTGCACCCAGGAATGTAATCTTTTAAGAGGGTACCAGTTGAGATTTCTTTTCGTTTTTGGTGTACCATAGACAGGTTAGAACTCTTTTTACAAACGCCAGATGTTTTAGAAGAATAGCCTGGTTTTCTGCCTAAATTAGACAATCGTCCAGGTATGGATATATTTGAATATTTCTTAGACTGCAAAATGCAATTACTGGAGCCAGGCATTTTGTGAATACCCTGGGCGCAGTAGACAAGCCAAAGGGCAGTGCAGAGAACTGATAATGCATGCAGCCTCCTTTGAAGCGTAGGAATCTTCTGCAAGATTCCCTGATAGGGATATGCAGGTAAGCCTCTTTTAAGTCGAGAGTTGCCAACCAGGCATCCTTGCCTAGCATAGGAAGTAACTGGTGAAGAGTCAGCATCTTGAATTTTGGAATGTCCAGAAAGGTGTTTAGAGTAGACAGGTCCAGAATTGGACGCCATGATTTGTCTTTTCTGGGTAGCAGGAAAAATCTGGAATAGAAACCTTGTCCCTTTTCCTCTTCTGGTACTAACTGAATAGCCCCACATTTAGGAGGGAAAGTACTTGTTTCGGAGCATCTGCAGGGCTGGCCACCCATTTGGAGTTGGCAGCGTGTGGAAATGAAATCTGTATCCCTGGGACACTGTATTTAAAACCCATTTGTCCTGGGTTATACGTTGCCAGTTTCTTGAATGAAGAGAGAGTTTTCCCCCCAAAGGGGCGGCTAAGAGATAAGTGCTTGGTAATTTCAAAGGGAAGTCATTGAGACTGTTTACCGTAGGGTGGTGCCTTGCTGTTTCCAGATTTGGAAGTGGAAGCACCCCATTGCTTAGTTCTGAAAGTCCCTTGGGACTGAAAGCTGGTGCTTTTGGAATGTCTGGGTTTGGCCGTAGTGGCTCTGGAAGGAGCTGGAAAGAACCAGTTCTTAGTAGGTCAATGCCTACTAAATCTAGGAGGTTGCACTTGTAAGAAATCGTTCACAGGTTGCATAGATTTAGCTTTATCTTCCATCTTTTTTAGAACTTCTTCAGCCTTATTGCCAAATAGGCGGTCCTGCTATAAAGGAGCATCCAAAAGTTTTGCTTTAACATGATCAGGCAGAGATTGCTCCTTAAGCCAAGCATGCCTTCTAAACACAGACACAGTAACAGCAGCCCTGCAAGAGGCCTCTAAAGAATCAAAACCACATTGTAAAGTATGTTTGCCAACTTGTTCAGCTGAATGCAATAAATCCTGCAAATCTTTATTCTCCACACAGTCAGAAATCAACATCATTTTCTGTTTAAGCAGTCCCATGATGTGCTGTTGATATTTTAGCAAATGGAATTGACAGTTTAATGCCCTGATTGCTAAAGTTGCAGAAGTATAAACCTTTTTACCCCATCTATCCAGCGCCCTAGAGTCTCTATCAGAAGGGGTAGGATTTTTAGCAGTAGAAGCCTTAATGCCCTTAGGGCCCTGAGAAATGGTTTTAGAGTCCGCAACTGGATTTTTGAAAAGGAATTTGTGGGACACAGGAAACCTGTAGTACCTGTCTGGTTTGTTAGGGGTGGGAGGCAAGGAATCGGGGGCCATACTGGATTCCGAAAACACATCATCAACAATATCTAGTACAGGGGGTACAGCCAAAGGCCTATGCTGAGGAAGAAGGAGGAAATCCCCAAGCCTCTTTTTGGATTCAGAGAAATCCTGACTTTCCCAGTGGAAATGCTCCCTAAGCCTCTTTTTGGATTCAGAGAAATCCTGACTTTCCCAGTGGAAATGCTCCCTTAAGGTATGTAAAGTTTCCCCAAAAGAGAAATCCTCAGGCGGAGAAGCAGAGGGAATGGAATCCTCTGCATCAGAGTCCTCATAAGTAGGTATGGACAAATCCAGATCATTAGAAGAGTCAGAAGAAACGGAGTCTTGTTCAAAAGATTCATAGTCAAATTCAATCCTAGGTCTCTTGGGGGGGGGGGGGGTTTGACTACCCCTGATTAGAATAATTAAATCTTCATGCCATTCTGATAATTTGTTTTTTAGGCATAGGGGCCTGAACATGTGGTCTGGGCGTCGGTTTTTTAGACATAGATCGAGATTTAAGCCTTAGCAATGAAGTTGGAGTTGGTTTAATATGCAAGTCTGTAGGCCTGAATACACCCTCAGAAGCCGGTGCCTGCTCATTGGCTCTGGACCCATCCAAGGTAGAGACATCCGCGGGTTCCATATGTGAAGCATCTCGCGGAATACCGGACTCCGAATGGGTCTCAGTAGACCCGAATGGGTCTCAGTAGAGGCCTGAGAATCAGAAGTAGCAGTTATCAGGGGCTGCGAAAATGCCTCACTTAGTACCGGCGAACTGGCGACTGGCTTAGGAGAAGCGTCGTCGGCAGTTTTGGACCTCAACGGCTTGTCTCTCTTTTTCTTTGCATTTTTTCGGTATTCCGGTAGTCGGATGGCTAGCCAACGTCATTTCTGGATAATTAAACAGAGAACCGATATACTTTGAAGAAAAAATGTACCGACGACAGATAGTGCGCTGATTAAATAAAGCACAAAACCGACAACAAGGCATGTCGTGGTCAGGGCCTAGGCAAGGAATACAGTACAAATGAAAATCCTTATGAGGTATTTGCTTCCCACAAGTAATACAATTATTAACTTTTACTGATATCGGTAAGGAGCAAGAAAAAGTTTCCCCAACGGGGTACTTAGCTTTTAGTTGAAGACTTCGGTCCTGAAACTCGAAAATGAAAATTTCAGGAGTCGGCCGACCGGCACTTGCGAACTGCTTCTGCTTCGGGCACCGGGCGGCAAGAATGTAATGGCATCGGCTGAATGTTTTATACCCCTGACGACCTGACGTAATGGAAGAAGGGACAGCAACCGACACAGGACCCAAGACTTTGTTAATCAGGCCGACTGAGGGCAACCTGCCAGCAGATTACCCAAATGTAATGACTGCAACAGTGAAACACGAACATCAACTAGTCCTGATTGGGTACTGGTTATGTTGCTGCCATGCTAACATATGATTTTTTTTAGGAGCAGGCTTTCTTGCCTCCTTTAGTACCTGTTGCACATTCTCAGTAAACAGGTGCCTAAAAGGAATTAAGACCCTATCATCCAGGCAGTCAACTGAAGATGACTGATGCCGGGGTGTATCAAACACACCTGTTCTTGTGTGAGTGCATCCAATCTACGAGGAAGCATGTGGTAATTGTGCCTGGCCATTTCCAAAAGAAGGAAGAACCACAGTTTCCTGGGCCAGAAAGGAGTTACAACAATGAGCCTGGGGGAGTCCTTCCGAGTCTTAATAAGCACCTTGGACATTAGAAGAAAGGGTGGAAAATCATACAGGAACATTCCTGTCCAAGGAAAAGAAAAGGTATCTGTCTTCTATGCCATTTTGCATGGAGTCCTGGAATAAAATCTTGCCAGTCGATTCTTCGGACAGAAAGGCAAACAGGTCTGTCAGAAGTCCTCCCTAAAGACGATCATGCTTTGGAAGACATCCTGATCTAGTTTCCATTCATGAGGGTCTGCCCTTGACCTGGTCAGCTTGTCTGCTACACAATAATGTAGGATGCCTTTAGACTGAGACTGTGAATCTATATTCCCAAGCTAACATGGCTAGTCTACAAAGGGGTTGTGACCTAGTTCCACCTTGCTTGCTGATGTACCACATAACTGTGGTATTGTCTACAACTATTTCAAGAAGTCCCAGAGACCAAATATGGTTCAGAGAGTTTTGTGCCTTGATCATGGCAAGCATCTCCTTGATATTTATGTGCTTGCATCTGACCTTGATGTCCCACACTCCCTGAACTTTTATGCCTCCCAAAACTGCTCCCCAAGAAAAATCCAAAGCATATGTGGTGAGAGACCGCTTTGGAGCAGGGAGGGAGAAGGGGAGACCTGGAGTTAAGGATATCTGTTGTCTCCAGCAAAATATTTCTTTACTGACAAGCCCTAGCACTGGGATTTGAAAAGATAAAGAGTGTTGATACTGGGACCAAAGCAATTTCAGATAACGCTTTCTCATGTGGAGTCTTGCCAGGAGTATCATGAGAATCGTAGATGCCATGGGGCTCCAAATCTTGGGGTATTCCTCACAGTGACCGAAGCCTGAGTGGAAAACCCTAGAAGTAGATCTAAATAAAGATATTTTTTCTGTGGAAGATCAGCTCTTTGAACTGAAGTGTCTAGTTGACATCCCAAGAACAAAATCCTGTGTGAAGGAGTCAAGAAAGACTTCTGAATGTTCTCTTGGAATTCCAGCTTGTGTTTCTCTCACCCAAAAGAAAGTTTCTTGACACTTTGAAAAAGACACTGCAAAGATAAGCAAGTCTACTAAATATGGAAAAATATGGATACCCTGTAACCTGCAATGAGCTATAATTGGAGTCAGTGGGGTAGCTAGAGTTTGCGTCGCCCGGGGCTGTCTAAGTTTGCTGTTTTGCCCCCTCACAAAACCATGGTCAAATGAGGCTCCCCCAATACACAGTCCACCCCCCACAGCCTTTCCAGTGTCCCATTACTTGGTTATTTCTCCCCATTTACCATAAACACTGTATTATGCATACTGTTTTATTCTTTACTTCTAGAATGATTATATGGATTTAATTTAAAACTTTTATTTTAAATTTTATAGCACAAACACCGATAGCCATCTGCTAAACAAAGCAATACAGTCTCACAGTGAAAACAGACTTGGGGTTAAAATTTCTCTACCCTTGAAACTCACCTTAAGGATGTTTTCAAATCATAGGCCCCTTGCACACATATTTAGGATCATGTAAACATACAGATTCACCTTCCTGATTCTATTATTTATATTCCTTGTACAATACAGCACACTTGTTAGCGCATATTTTAAATTGTCTTGTCTTGAACATTTTTCCAGTAAGCAATTGTCGCTCTCCTACTTTGGACACAACAGAAGAATCTTCATGGGTTGTGTTCAAGCAGCTATATTCTGTACAAACTCATCACTATAAAGGTTTACTTACTTTAACTTAAGTAATTTACATATAAGCTAACAACTGCGATCATGCATGATTTCATTGTGGCTGCTCTTACAAAATGGCACTAGGGAGTGCACTTGCCTGGAATTTATGTGCGCACTTACAGCCTTGACATGCTTCTTAAAGATACAGCACACTTCACTTGCATTCTGATCTACATCCTCCCTCTAAGAATTAGATCTTATGACACTAAGTGTATTTAGCATGCAGAAATCACAAGTAATTCTTGGTCATGCATTATACAATACTAAGTACACACACACACACACACATATATATATATATATATATATATATATATATATATATACACACAATCAAGTCCATGTTGCTGTATATTTCGCACTTGGTTTGACACTCGCTCATATCATGTGACATAAAACTGGGAATTAAATTTAGTAACTGGAACTGTCTCTACAAAATGTTTGACTGTGGAATGTCTGGAATATTTTCTGGAATGGAATCAGAATTTTGAGCACATTCCAGTATTGAAACAGTATGATTCATTCTTAGATGTGAAATTTGCATAACGGAAACAATGTTGCGATGGTGAGGATGGTTCTTTTACAAGAAGATGTTTCCAGTTCCTCCTATATTCTACACCTTCTGAATCTACCAAGTAGGATCTTGGCTAAGCACAGATGCCTGTAATCTGTCCAATTTGATCAAAACCTTTCGTTGTGTGGAATCGTATCATATCTCTCCTTTCCTCAATGGATGAAGTAATTTGTTCGATCTGTCATAACTAGATTTCTTAATATTATGCTTCTTAATCACTTGAGCCTTGATGGTTTTATTGTTCTTAGGTTTAGGCTTCAATAAAGTGGAAGTAATGGGTAGGGTAGTTCTAGTTTGTCTGGAAAGTAGTCTTTGAGCAGGTGAGCCAAGAATATCATCACAAGGTATGTTTCTGAGATCAAGCAAATTTAAGAACATATCGATATTGTCACGCTTTGACCTTTCACTGCTTTGCACTCTGTACTGCATGTTCAGCTAGACCATTTAAATGAGGATATTCAGGACTACTAGTGACATGTACAAAGTCCATGTCTTTTGCAAATTTCTGAAACAACTGGCTAGTAAACTGAGTACTATTGTAAGAAAAAAGTTTGTGTGGACTACCATGAATTGAGAAATGACATTTCAGCTTAATGATAACAGCAGTGGATGTTAGATTAGTTAGATCAATCTCAAACCAATTCGAGTAAGAGTCTACCAAAAACTAAGCAGTGTTGATTGTTGCACTCAAAGATATCAGCTTCAACTGTTGACCACGGTAGTTGAGGAACTGGACTTAGCTAAAGAGGTTTTCTTTGCAAATGCGGTCTAGTACTATTGCATACTGAACAAGATGAAAGTACTTTATCAATGTCTTTTGGTAATGAAGGCCAAAATACTAATTCTCTCACTCTTCTCTTGGTGGATTTGGAACCTGGGTGACCATGATGCAAAATCTGGATATATTCTTGTTGTAAGGAAGCAGGAACAACAATTTTAGGACCTTTGAAAATAATTCCATTTTCCATCAACAATTCATCTCTGTAAGGAAAGTAGGTTTGCACTTCACGTGGTACAGTAGATTGCTTTGATGGCCATCCAACATTAATGTAGTGAGTGAGCTTCTGCAAAATTGGATCAGTCTGACTGTGTTCTCTCAACTCATTAAGTCTAGTGGTAGAAAAATTATGCACTGCCATTGCATCAAAGTCAAAATTCTCTGTGTCAAGCTGTTCTGTCATATTTCTGGGCGATCTGGATAAGGTATCAACCAAATAAAGTGATTTGCCTTTTGTGTAGACCATTTTGAAATTGTACTTTTGCAATTTGAGCATCATTTTGTTTTGCAATCTTGCTGGAGCGGAATACATAGGCTTCTTTAGAATACTAACTAGAGGTTGGTGGTCAGTCTCAATCGGAATAGGTCGACCATAAATATAATCAAGAAACTTAGAACATGCAAATACTACTGCCAAAAGTCCCTTCTCAATCTGAGCATACTGTATTTTGGGTTAGTGGTCTAGATACATAGGCTACTGGTATGCCCTCGAAGTATAACTGCGCCAAGACCAAATTTTGAAGCATCACATGAAAGAGTAACTGGTTTGTTTACATCATATTATCTTAATGTAGGTGGGGTGGTAATTTTCTGCTCAAGGTCTTCAAATGCCTTCTGGTGCTGTCCCAACCATGACCATACAACATTTTTGCATGTTAGCTCTCTTAAAGGTGCTGTCAGCTCACTGAAGTCTGGTATAAATTTGCCTAAATAGTTGACCATGCCTAGAAAACGCTGTAGAGCCTGTACATTATCTGGTGCTGACATCTCAAGAACAGCTACTTGCTTGGTCGGGTCTGGTCTCAAGCCTGTACTCGTGAACAAATGTCCTACATATGTAACTTCTGGAAGTCTGAATTTGCACTTTAGAGGATTGAGCTTCAAGTTTACTTCACGTGCTCTATCTAGAACTTTCTTGAGGTTTCTATCATGCTCAGCTTCACCACTACGTCCAACCAATAAATCTAATATGGCACAAGGATAACCTGAAAAAAATTGCAGCTGAAAGACTTCACTTGTAGAAGTTATTCCAAATGGCATTTTTAGGAATCTGTATTTGCCAAATGGAGTACCAAAAGCACTTAGAAAGGAAGATTTGTGATCAAGCATCACTTGCCAAAATGAACCCTTTTTATCCAAGATGGAGAAAACAGTGGCATTCAGTCTTATGGCTGCAATCTCTGACTGGGCACATTGGATGATACGGTCTCTCTTTAATGCTTTGTTCAGATCTCTTGGGTCAATACATATTTTGATTTCATCTGAGCCTTTTTTCTGAGCTGCTACCATAGACGATACCCATTCAGTTGGTTCTGTGACTGGACAAATCACACCTTGCTGCACCATTTTATCCATTTGAGTTTTAACTTTATCCTGCACAGGTATCGGAACTCTTCCTGCTGGTCTGACTACTGGAGTGACCTCTGAATTTAACTTCATGGAATACACAACTGGAAGTTTGCTTAACTTGTCATCGAAAACATCAGTATACGCTGAGAAAATGGCTTCAGAAAAATTGGAACTCGGAAATGCACTTACATGATGAACATCTTTAGCAAAAGAAAGCAGATTCATTCTTAAACTATCTTTGAGTCCCAATAAAGACTATACTGGTCCTCGGACTGCATAGAACAAGTTGTAACACGTCTTGGCCAAATAACATGAAAGCATCACTGAACCTTCAGTGTGAATTTTTTAAACTCCACAAGCAACAAGTCTCGCACTGCTGGCTAGATTGAGTTGTTCGTTAAATCTCACTTTAGCAAATGCATCTGCTGATATAACATTACACTTTGAACCAGTGTCTATTTTAAGCTCTGTGGATTTTCCATTAATCCAGACAGCACATAATACCTCGCTTCTTGTTAATAAATTCATTGTATCAACTCTTTCGTCAAGCACTGATACACCATCTACATAGGAAGCTGTCTGCTTCGGCTCTACTTGATCAATTTGCTTCTTTGTGTGACCTTTCTTTACAACCATATAAGGCTCACTTGATTTACAAAACTTTTGAAAGTGGTTGTGACCATTCTTTACAACCATATAAGGCTCACTTGATTTACAAAACTTTTGAAAGTGCTTCCATTTTTTTACACTTGTAGCATTGCTGACCATATGCTAAGCACTTCTTTCTTTTAGACTCATGATTTGCACCACAATTGCGAGTTAACAGTAAAGCTGGACTTGGGGTTTTACTGACACATGCTTATACTGCATTGAGCTGGAGCGTGGTCCTTTCTTAGAACTTGCTGGAAAGCTGCTTCTTCACTGGAAATCTCGTAGCTGCTTCATGCTTGGGCCTACTTTTGTCTACCACATGTTGCATACTGTCTACATTTGCTCTGGAGTCAACTGAGCTCATGCTCTTGTCACTTGCAAGCATGCTCATGTGTTTTTCTGTCACCTCATGGATTTGACAAATCTCAATGGCTTTACTCAACATTAAATCACTGTCACAAAGCAAAATATTTCTCACAACAACACTGTTAATACCACACACAAGCCTGTCCTTTATCAGCTCATCTTTTAAGTCACCAAACTGACACGTCTTAGAGCTCTGTTCCTCAGGCCACTTATGTAAGCTGCAAATGTTTCCCCCGGTTTCTGATCTCTCATGTTAAACAAATGCCTCTCTAATGTAATATTTGTTTGAGGGTTACACAGTTCTCTGAACTTGCGCTTGAAACACGTGGGGTCCTCCCTTGATTCAGCCTGTACAACAATATGACTATTTTTACCTTCTCCTTCATATACTGCAGTTGCATACACAAATGAGCACTCTCTTTCTATATAGCCTCTGACCCAACTAGGTTTAGCAAAATGAATGCCCTGGTGCGTGCATCTCTATTTGCATAAGCTGCTTGTATAAAAATATCTTACTCTTGCTCACATATTCTCCAATTCTCTGCAATATTCTAACACAAGTGATAGGGATTTTCAAAATCCATCTGCCATATTAACACATACCAGCAAAGAGTTTTGCAAATAAGCACAAACATACACTCATGCATATGAAATTTAAGCCAGTACTTGCAACTTTGTCCAATGCTTTTGTACTTCTGAAGTTATACCTTTTGGGCTTTTTGAAATAATGCTAATGAACAAACTCGTAGTACCTTTGAATTATTGGATTTTCAAAATAAACATCTCAGGCGGTTTAACACTTGTAATATCATTCAGAAAGCTAAATGCCAAAGTCATTTATCATCATTTTAAGAAACATCTCAAACAACTTTACGATGCGAGTGAAATAAACTCTCGGGCACTGTAATATTCTTGTAATACTGTTTTGCAATAAATCACCTCTTATCAGTGTAAGAAACGTATCAAATAACTGCACAATGGAAATGAACTGGACCTCTCTTGCCCAAAACTCAGTAACATTTTGAAGTAGCACTTTGTGAATAACTGCATACAGCACACTGAAATGTTCCCAAAATGGCAGCACCTTGCTAGGCAACTCTTTACAGTGCAAGAAACCCTCTGTAATGATGGCACTTTGCGAACAGACACACCCAGCACAAGAAACTTTTTGAAATGGCTATACTTTGACTGTATTTCAAGAAATAGTTGCACTTCTCACACAATTAACACTTTGAAACACATGGACAGTAATAAACACACACTGTAAGCACTTTTACAAACTGAGATAACTTCAGTTATGCCCTTGATACAATACGAATCGTAGTTATGCCAAAACATAGCACTTTGCCAAAATGCATGCAATCACTCTGCTTTATTTTTGCTTAATGTGTCCTTTTTTTTCCGTTTTGCCTTATTATATTCGTTTTTCTCGTTTAAGCCCTTTTCATGCCCAATGTACTTTTCTTGTGCTCGTTTTACTCCAAACATGCCCAGTTTTGCTTTGAACACACTCGCTTTACTTTAAACATGCTCATTTTGCTTTACTGTTAATTGTTTCAACAAATACCTTTATTTTAAAAATTATTTTAACCCGCAAACTTTTTGGGCCTTCCGCTTGCTCAATAATGCAGTTTGTGCCCTTGTAATGCCCCGTTTTATCTCTTTTATCAAATAAACAGTCCGTGCTACTTGTCATTACCTTTGTTTCTTTTCTGGCTCTTTTTCTGCTCGTTTCTCTTGATTTTACCTTCACTGTCATCTCTCCACTTCATGGTTCTGGATTTTATTCTCTTTGATCCTGGTTCTGACACCATGTTGCTCTCCTACTCTGGACACAATAGAAGAGTCGTTGTGGGTTCTGTTCAAGCAGCTTTATTCTATACAAACACATCACTATAAAGGTTTACTGACTTTAAGTAACTTGTATACAAACTAAACAACTGCAATCATGCATGCTCTCGGTGTGGCTGTTCTTACAAAATGGCACTAGGGAGTGAATGTGTCTAGAATTTATATGTTCACATTACAGCCTTGACGTGCTTCTTAAATATACAGCTCACTTCTTTTGCTATCTGATCTACAGCAATGAAACAAAATTAATCAATAATGACAAAACTGCCTAATTCAGACCATTTCCATCATAAAAGTCTACTCAAACTTCTACTACAATCCACCAATATCAGTAAATATGCACAATCTCTGCATAAGTTATCTAAATAATTCCACATTAAAGAAATCTGTAAATAATGAAGAGGTTGCTGCTAGCAAACAACTTTATATTTCAATGTTTCATCTACAAATAAAGTGCCTGTTGCTCTTGAAAAATAAATTGCCTAAGTTACATTAAAAGATGGTACTGTAAGCTGGTAATATTGCAATAGGGAATGGATGGCAAACTGATAACAGGTACATAGTTACTAGGTTTCTCCTCCAGAGGAGAACCTTATCAGGACTGCAGCATCCACCACTTTAAAGTACAACACAGTACAGTATCAGCAATCCATCTACATACTGTGGGAGTAGAACCAACAGCCTTCTGCATCAAAAGCAGGTATACCACCTGTTGTGCTACAAACAATGCTTTTAAATACTTTGGCAAATTAAATCACTATTGTGCTAAACAGTTACACGTGGCAAACAGACTTGGCATAAGCAGCACTAAACTGTTCCCCTGAAGTTCTCAAGCTTGTTGTAAAATGCACTTGACACTCAACTACAGTGGATATAAAAATGTACACACCCCTGTTAAAATGCCAGGTTTTTGTGATATAAAAAATTGAGACCACAATAAATCATTTCAAAACTTTTCCCACCTTTAATGTGACCTATAACCTGTACAATTCAATTGAAAAACAAACAAATCTATTAGGAAAAAAATATAAAAATAAAAAACTCACAATAAGCTGGTTGCATTAAGTGTGCACACCCTTAAAGTAATACTTTGTTGAAGCACCTTTTGATTTAATTACAGCATTCAGTCATCTTGGGTAGGAGTCTATCAGCATGGCACATCTTGACTTGGCAATATTTGCCCACTGCTTCCTTGCAAAAGCACTCCAAATCTGTCAGATTGTGAGGGTGTCTCTTGTGCACAGCCCTCTTCAGGTCACCCCACAGATTTTCTATTGCATTTAGGTCAGGACTCTGGCTGGGCCATGCTAAAACTTTAATTTTCTTCTGGTGAAGCCATTCTTTTGTTGATATGGATGTACGCTTGGGGTCACTGTTGTGTTGAAAGGTGAAATTCCGCTTCAGCTTTCTAGCAGATGCCTGAAGGTTTTGGGCCAAAAGTGACTGGTATTTGGAAATGTTCATAATTCCCTCCACTAAAGCCCCAGTTCCAGCTGAATAAAAGTAACCCCAAATCATGATACTGCCACCATCATGCTTTCCCGGTGGAATGGTGTTCTTTTGGTGATGTGAAGTGTTGTTTATGCGCCAAAAGTACCTTTTGGAATTGTGGCCAGTAAGTTCAACCTTGGTCTCATCAGACCATAACACATTTTCCCACATCCTTTTGGGAGTCTTGATGTATTGCTTTGCAAATTTTAGCTGGGCCTAGATGTTTTTCTATGCAAGAAAAGGTTTCCGTCTTGCAACCTACCCCACAGTCCAGACATAAGGAGAATATGGGAGATTCTTGTCACATGTAGTACACAACCAGTACTTGCCAGAAATTCCTGCAGTTCCTTCAGTGTTGCTGTATGTCCCTTGGCAGCCTCCCTCACCAGTTTTTGTCTTGTCTTTTCATCAATTTTGGAGGGACATCCAGTTCTTTGCAATGTCACTCTTGTCCCATATTTTCTCCACTTTTTGATGACTGTCTTCGCTATGTTCCATGGTGTATCCCAATGCTGTGGAAATTTTTTTGTACCCTTCTCTTGACTGATAACTTTCAACAATGACATCCCTTTGATGTTTTGTAAGCTATCTGCGAACCATGGCTTTTGCTGTGGCAGGCAACCGAGGAAATGTCAGGAAAATCCTACTAGGACAGTTGAACTTTATTTGAGGTTAATCAGAGTCTCTTTAATTGATGGCAGGTGTGTACCCAAGAAGACTGACTGCTGTAATTAAATCAAAAGGTGCTTCAACAAAGTATTAGTTTAATTAGTTTATTGTACATTTTTTATATTTTTTTCCCCTAACAGATTTGTTTGTTTTTCAATTGAACTGTACAGGTTATAGGTCACATTAAAGGTGGGAAAAGTTTTGAAATGGTTTATTGGGTCTCATTTTTTTATATCACAAAAAACTGGAATTTTAACAGGGGTGTGTACACTTTTTATATTCACTGTATATCTTTCAACTTTGCAGCACAAGAAATCTGGAAAAGGCTAACATTTATTGGGGGAGGGGTACAAAGATCCAAAAACAGGGGCACATTTTAAACATTCCTTGTATAGTCTTAGAAAGTTGCTAGAATAAAATGTTTTATGTTACCATGCATTTCATGAAAGATAGGAAGACAAACTTAAATGGTTGTCATTATTTAGTGAATTCAGTCCTCAATGATTTGCCAGAAAACCACAGATTTTAGAGGAACAGACCAAATGTTTGAGCCAAGGCAAACATTTCAGACATTCTGTAGACTCTTCTCCTTGAATCACAAGTGGTGGTAGGGGTAGAGACTTCAGGCTCTTTTTCTTGTACCTATGGTACAGGGTTTGAGCCTGAGTAACACTAACCACCAGGTATCCATAAACTGGGGCATTTCACACACACACACACACACACACACACACACACACACACACACACACACACACACACACACACACACACACAAAGCAACAGCAGCCTTACTTACAAATTCAATGAATGTTAGATGCCCCACAAGTAAAGCAGCTGCCTTAAAATTCCACACACACCCTTAATTTATAAATTCCATGAACATGGACGGACGTGGTACTGTATTTAAAATTGCACACAAGTACAGTAAAATTCCACACACAAGTAAAGTAAAGCAGCAGCCTTATTTACAAATTCTGTGAATGTTAGATGCCCAACAAGTGAAGCAGCAGCCTTAAAATTTCACACACAAACACACACACACACCCTTAACTTACAAATTCCATGGATGTGGATGGATGCTCTACTGTACTTAAAATTGCTTGCGGTAGACACGTGACACGTTCTTGAACAATAACACCCTTAAAACTGGAACATTCTTAAAAACAATTTTTTTTAAGTAAATGTGCAGTCCCAAAAGTGCCGTCAGGGGTGGACTGCCTAGCTATTCAATATTCTGAAAATAACAGTTCATAGGTAGGTACTAGGCTATCGGCCCAAGGGCCTTATTAAGCCTAGCCAAAAAGGTTTCCTGTCTTTTGCCACCTAAGAAAGTTATTCTTCTGTGCCCCTGTCGAGCAGAGCTACAGAAGTGATCCCCGGGGTGAATTTGCTATTTCACATCCACTCATCAAGATTTTTCTTGAAGTGTGCTAATGAGGAGCTCTGTTTGATATAGATGGGTAGCTTGTTCCAGAGTAGGGGAAGTCTCTGGGACAGGAATCTATCCCTCCAGCATCTTCTGTTTATTGTGGTGACCAGGTTTAAGTCCCCAGAGCGTGTAGCTCGGAGGGATTGAGATTTCTTTAGGTGGAGCATGTCCAGCAGCTCTGGGTTGGGCATAGCTTTGTATGTTAGGCAGAGATCACCTCGGAGTAGGCGATATGCGATGGAGTAAAGCTTGAGTTTTTTGAGACGGTCAGTGTTGGGCAACTGTTTAAGGCCAGTAATCCTCTCTGTGAGGTGTTTCTGCAGCCTTTCCAGTTGTTGCAGATGTCTTGTGAGGTACATACCAAAAGGGACGTGCTAATCTATAATGGGTCTAATGAGTGATGAGTAGAGGGGAATAATGACCTCTTTTTTCCTGGATGAGAATCCTTTTGTGATGAGGTGTGCCACATAGAAAGATTTCCTGACCACTGTGGCAATGTGATTATCAAAGGAGAGACTACTGTCTACCTGTGGCCCAAGGTCTCTTATCACACTTTTGGTGTTAAGTAAACTGCCACCTATGTGGTAGTTCAAGGGCACAGAGTTTTTACCAAAGGGGATGACCATGCATTTTTTGGCACTGAGCTTGAGGCCATGGCTCTGACACCAGGCATCTGTCTCAGTGAGGCCTTTATGTCGTTTGAGGATTTGATTATGGCTCCTAGTTTGCAGTTATCTGTGAACTTCGTTAGCCAGAGACCTTCTGTGTTAGCTTGTGCTTCAGAGAAGTAGATACCAAACAGGAGAGGACCCAGAACTGAACCCTGTGCTACTCCACTTGTCACTGGTTTGAGGTCAGATTTGGAGTCTGCAACTTTCACAGTGTGGGTTCTGTCAGTGAGCCAGTTGGCAACCCATCTTGTGATGTAAGGATTTATACCCAGTTTAGTGAGTTTATCTATAATTCCAGAGTGGGGAATGGTGTCGAAAGCCTTGGCAAGGTCAGGATAGGCTGTGTGAACCTCCTTACCCTCGTCTACGGCTTTGGTGACTACTTCAAAGAAATCTATCGGGTTTAGGAGACATGATCTGCCTTTTACAAATCCGAACTGGGTGGGGGTCCAGAGTTTGGAGGTTACCAATGTCTTTGTTTACAAGTTCCATGATGACATGTTCCATGGCCTTGCAGACCAGGCTCGCCAGACTTATAGGGCAATAGTTCCCGGGGTATGTGGTGGCTTCCCCTTTGTGGAGTGGGCTAACTGTTGCTGTGTGCCATTCAGTGGGCACAAACCCTGAGGTGAGGCTATGATTGAACATGGTACTTCGGTGGGGAGCCAGTTCATTCTGGAATTTGTGTAAAACGCAGCCTGGGATGTTGTTCAGTCCCATGGATGCTGTGCTCTTGGCTTTAGAGAGTGCAGTTTTTACCTGCGTAGTTGTGATTACAGGGTCTCTGCATTCTTCCGGTATAGATATGGGCCCATTAGGGGGTGAGAGGGGGGTAAAGTTAGCACTGAACCTATCTGCCATTATGTTGGCAATATCAGTTGGTTCTGTAAATTTCGTGCCACTGTGCTGTAACTCAGACCAGATCTAGGTGTTGCCACTAAGATTCTTGACATAGCTATAGAATGCTTTGTGGTTGTCCTTAGAATCAGTGGCGATTTTGTTTTCGTAACTAGCTTTGGAGGATTTTATAAGGGATCTCAGCTTCTTGCTGAGGCTGACTAGGGAGCTCCTCCAATCATGGGATTTTACTCTCTTTTGCAACAACTTCTTTCTTCTGTTGTAGAGTTTGTTTGTGGTAGGGGACCACCAGATTGGCTTCCTTTTTTTGGAGGATAGTGTCTTGGTTCAGTTAGGGATAGCTCGATCCATGCACTCGTGTAAGTGCTTATAGAGTGCATTTGTGTAGGATTCGGCAGTCGTGACTGTACTGTCCACCTGCATGAGTGTCGTGAAGTTTGCCACTTCTGTCTTAAGAAGCATGAAGTTGGCTTTGGAGAAATTTTTTATGGTGGTTTCCTTAATGGGGGGTGGGGGCGGGATGTGGATATCTTGGGTGATTAGCTTATGGTCGGATCTGACCAACGAGGAGTTGACCTCAGGTGTGGAACACTAGTCTCTCGTGTTGGTAATGACTAGGTCTAGGATACTGTTGCCCCTGGTGGGGGTGTGGATAAGTTGATCCAGGGCATTGGAATTTACAAATTTTAGAAAATGTTGAGCAAAGGATTTGGTACATGAGTAGTTTTTCCAGTTAATGGTGGGGTAGTTGACATCACCCATTATTAGGGTGTTTTGTTGAACCTTAATATTTTCCAGTATATCAAGAAAGGAGGAGTGGGAATCCTGGGACATGGTGGGGGATCTGTAGCAGGCTACAATTTGGATTGCAGTTTTCCCAGAGTTAGGTGCACTTGGAAAATCTCGGATGCATTATACTGAGCAACTAGCCTGGAGGTGTGGATATCCTTAATGAATATGGACACACCTCCGCCTTTACTGTTTTGGTCCAGGTTAGATGTCCGAAAGGTGTGGTATGAATTATAGCCTGGTAATGTAGGGGTGCTCTCTGAAGCCTTGAACCAGGTCTCAGTCACTGCACAGATATCGATGTTCTCCATTTTAAGGAGTGCCTCCAGTGAGTGCATTCTGAGGTTTCGACTTCTAGCATTGAGTAGCATTACCCTCAGTTTTTGCTTGGCTGTACCTGTTATGGTGGTGAATTTGTCATTTGAACCTTGCCTAAAAAAGGCATTATAGTGTCAGCAAGAGCCTTGGCCAGTATTCAGAATCCCAGGAGCGAAAGGTGCAAGCCATCTCTGGCAAAGCATCTTGGTCTGTTGACCATGTCATCTCAGGCAGACAGATACTGGATCCCCTTCGAATGACACCAAAAGCTTAGACAATTGTCGAAGTCAATCATTTTGTCTTTGTACTGTGGTATCATTCTTGGCAATGGCAGGATGCTACTCAGGGCTAGGGTCATACCTGCTTGGGCTACAAGATCAGAGAGCTCTTCCATGTCTCTTTTCATGTAGTCCAGGGAGGTAAGTCTCAGGTCGTTCACATCAACATGGACAATGACACAATCATATTTGTACTTGCTGTGGAGTGACCTGAGTGCATGCATTATGTGGTGGATCCTGGCACCTGACAGGCAGCTGACAGTAACTTTCTCCTTGTTTAGCCTGGTGAGAGGGACATCTGTGTGCCTGACTACAGAGTCACCGATCACTAGTGTGTTGGGTACTTTATTTTACCTTATGGGCAGTGGTTGAGTGGCACACTGAGTTTGTGCGCTGTGTGCCCTTTGGGTTGTGTTGGAGGGTAGAGGTCGTTTGCGTTTCTGCTTTGTAGGTCTCTGTTGTTAGGGCAGATTATTACTGAGAGTCTCCGCAAATGTTTTTGTGTGTCTACGTGTGGGTTTTGGTGGTGTAGGATTAGTAGGACTGTGTGTTGAGTGTGCTGTGGTGCAAGTGTTTACTTTCTCCTCTTGACTGTCAAGTCCAGTCATGGTTGGAGAGAGCTTTGCCTACAGTTTGGCTATATAAGTGCATCTCACACAGGTTGTAGTGTCGGGTGGTAGGAGGAGAGGGTTGTCTGTGTACATGAAGCACTTGCTACACTGCCCCAAGATGCCCAGATTCATCAGGTAGACAGGAGAAAACACCAGGAGTTGACCCTTGGACATATCTGTGTAGGTACTAAAAAACTTTTTTCTTCTAGACATACAAAAAACTGTTTTCCTCTAGGCTAATGAGGAAGTATACACTTTTTCCCATACCTATGAATATTTTTTTTTCATCTTTATTATATAGAATAGGATTGGAATTTACTAAGTGCTTAGCCGCAGTGGGATCAACTAAAGCTGTAGCTGCTGGGACAGGTTTGGCAATAATGTGTAACAATTTAAAAGACTCCGGAACTTCATACATCCTGCCTGCTTTTTTAAGGACAGCTGGCTGACTATCAGGAAAACTGCAGGCCATACCACATACACATCATTTAAAGCAGACAGAACAGGAGGAATGGATGTGGGTCCTGGAAAATCCTTCTTTAAAAACTCATAGTATCTTCTGAAGGACTACGAAACCTCAGTGTTCTCCCACTGAAACCACTGGCACATTCTAGCAATAGTCTCAGGGAAAGAGAAACCCTACAAGGAGAACCAGAAACTGAGCTCTCATCTGAGTTTGAATCAGAAATCTGTGGGGGAAAAAAACTACATCCGTCTCTGCAGCTTCCTGTTCAGATTCAGAATCTTGAATCTCTTCAGAAGAGGAATCCCTCTTTCTTTAACTTACAACTAGTTTACAAACAGCAAATGCCAATAAACAGTACCAGTCCACAAAATTTACTTTTTTGGCAGAAAAACACAGTAAAAAGCACATGAAAACACTATCCCAGCACCACATAAAAAAAAAAAAAAAAAAAAAAAAAAAAAACCTGACTTAAACCCAGAGTCAGACTCGGTAAACTACTCCTATGCTTGGTTTTCTATTTATTCCCCAGGGAAGGGTACAGCATTCTGACATAACAGGGAAATCTTCCCTGTTCCCTCTACCAGGACCAACAAGAGTGGCTCTCCCTTGCCTACAGAGGGGTTACCAACAGCTGCAGAGGATGTCACTAACCCCCAGACCATAGTGGCTGTAGGTGCTACACCAGAGGGGTCCAGGGTAAAATGTTGAGTGATTTGAGGTACTACAAACAGCCACAGCACAGTCACCCATCTGTGACTAGGGCAAATTGCTAGTCTGCTGTGGTGTCAAAGGCTGTTTGCTTAAATTTTTCTTTTTGTAGCTAGGAGGAGGACCATCCATGGGGCCAGTAGTATGTTTTATGGTCAAGCCGAAAATGGTGTCTCTTTCCCGGAAAAGACAAACAGCAAATGCCAATAAAGAGTACCAGTCCACAAAATTTACTTTTTTTGACAGAAAAAATACAGTAAAAAGCACTATGTCAGCACCACAAAAATATATATGCATCTCCACAGAAAATGTATTCTCAGTTACTTTACACTACTTTTAAACTTATAAAAAACGAGTGCTCCATTTAAAAGTACCTTTACAGTCTCAAGACAGTCCATTAAAACACAACACTCTAGCATTAAAATAACTTTTCTGAAAAGCAAAGTGATAAAACATTAACAAAATGAAGAAAATTGAAGTTTTCCCCCAATGGGAACTTATCTGTCCAGCAAAGGAAAGCACAAGTCAGCAGTTGATCCTGAAAAGCCTCAGAGGAGTGTACTCTTCAGCAGCAGTGAAGATCTGAAGGGCTTCATGCCCAAACTTGTCTATTAGTCAGCTCAGCTCAAGCTGCCTGACAGTTTGTGCACTTGGAATGTGCCCTAAAGCTTTGGAAGCTGGTCAACTGTTATATCCTTGGCAGGATATAACCCATATAAGCTAAGGCTACTACAGCGGTGATCCATAAGATGAACATCAACAGTGCAATATTTACATGTATAAGTACTTACAGTTTTATGTAACTAGTTGGTTAACAGTATTGTGTTTCTGCTTGCTTATTTACAGAAAATTAGCTAAGAATTTCTCACATCTCTCAAAGGCTTTCCAATCCTTGTCAGGAAGGAAGGGAATAGCATTTCTCAAATGTTTAGCTACAGCAGGAATAGACAAATTGTTGCAGGATCAGATACAGGATTAGAAAAAAATGTAGGCCTGAGGAAATCTATATAATCTATCAACCTTCTTAGGAGCTGCAGGCTGCTTGTCAGGCATGTTACAAGCAGTATTAAAAACATTTTCCAAAGCTGGAAGTATAGGAGAAACAACAGTGGGTTGACAATATTCAAGGTGTAATAAATCACATTTTTCAAGGATACCGAACTGCCATTATATTACCATTGAAACAATTGGTTCATCCAAAATACGGTTTCAGGAAATGAAAAATAAATATTTTTTAAGATACCACTAGATGAAATAATCTCCTCAGAATCTGAATCAGTCACCTAAGGAGAGTAAAAGTTGTTGTGTCAAAATTGTTTCTCTGTTCACTATACTGGGCATCTTCCAGAAAATTAAGAATTCCTTTGTCTTTTACCAGTAACCCCAGAATCAGGGAAATAGAGAGTCTGAGCTAAGCCCAAAAAGTCACTTTTGTCTCAAATAACAAACAGAAGACAAATGTTTAACTTTCTACTTCAGTTTAACAAGAATTTCCATAGAAGCAGACTGGATCCTGCCGGGGACATCAACCCAGGGAAGAGGTATCCCCAGTCCAGCTAGGCATAGAAGTATTCCCCTCTCCTTCCTTTAAGACTGATAAAAATGTTCTCTCTTAGCCACCAAGGACATTCAAAAAGCTGTAGAGGACATGTCTAATCCCCGATCAATGGTGGATGAAGGGACTATACCAGAAGAAACCAAAGCAAAATATTAATTGTCTGGGGGAGCCAGAAATAGCCACAGCACAGTCACCCATCTGTGGTTGAAGCAAATTTATAGTCTGCTGAAGAGGCAAAGGCTATATGGAATTTTTCTTTTTTTCATGAATGGAGGAAGGAAGAACCAGGGAACTGGTAAGCTGCTCCATGGAAAAGCAAGAAATGAAGCCTAAAGCCCAGGAAACACTGAAAGCAACAGTCTGTAAATCAGGAAATTAGTGAAAAGTAATATTTTCTTCCTAAAAACAACATGAATAGCACAACATACGCTTAACTCTACCACTAAAAGTAGTTTAATGAAAGTTATGTACTTACCATACAGCCAGATCCATGTTGACTTTATCCATCTGACTTAACAAATGGGTTGTCAGATGTGACTAGATCCAACATTGGCACCTTTTTACAACTTTTAATATAGGGCTCAGGCTCCTCCCCTGGTCACAATGCCTTTCTGTTCTGAGATACTTCAGACTGAGTTTGCCCCAATGCAATGCATAAGCCCCAGCACATGCCCAAGAAAACCTTTATATCCTGCCAATTTTGATAATAGGAAAGATCAGCTGAAAGGCTGCAGGTACGAAAAGATTCTTGTCAGGTCCAACCTGTCAACCGATGAACTGAATGCACCAATTTGGCGAGGATGGAGGATGAGCTGCACAGATAAAGACAGCATGACTCTAGCATTATTGAAAATAAAACATCGGATGTGAAAGCTATATGCTACCTGTCCAACTCAATGAATGGGACAGATTTCCCAGGTACTCCACAAGGTGGTCTCAAGGAAGGATATTACAAAGCACAAAAAAACAAACACAAACTGAACTGCAAATCCCCAAATGAAGAAAACAAACTACTCCAAGCCACAAGTGAGGTAAAGTTAGCGCGTTCGTTTACTTAATTTAAATTAAGTAAACGAAAGTGCTAACTTTACCTCACTTGTGGCTTGGAGTCATTTGTTTTCTTCAGTCAAGGAAGGATATTCCAAAGGATGGCGGAGCCGAAAAATGCATGCGATCTTAACTGCACATACAGCTTATAGTGAGATAGAAAATATGAACTGTAGACCATGTAGCTGCAGCACAAATTTCAGCTACTGGACCTCTGGTAGAGACATCTGTGGAGGCTGCCACTGCTCTGGCTGAATGAGCTTTAGGTTTACGTGGAAGTGCAAGTCATCTTTCTTTACAGACAAAGGCAATGCAATCGGAGAGCCACCTGGAAAATGTGACTCTAAAAAAATTGCCCCGATTTAGCCTTTAAGAACAAAATGAAAGCTGATCTGTTTTCCTCAATTTCTTACTCCGATGTAAAGAGAATCTCACTTATCAGTGAACATCCATCAAGTGCAAGATATATTAACCTTTGACAGAAAATTTGCAAAGAAAATTGGTAGGTTAATAGTCTGATTAAGAAAGGTCTCTGAAGCCACCTTAGGTAGAAAATTAGGGTTAGTTTGAAGGGACACCCTTGTCCTTGTGAATGATCAAGTAGGGAAGTTTGCATGACAAGGCTTGTATCTCTGAAATTTTTCTGGCAGAGGTGACAGCCATGAGAAAAACAGTTTTCCCAAGACAAAATCTTCAAATCTGAGGAAGTAGTTGGTTCAAAAGGGGATGTGGTCAAAACCTGAATCAATATTGTAATATCATAAGAAGGAATTGGACCTTTGATAGTAGAAAAGTTCCTGCTGAGACAGCCTTGGATCCCTTTAAGGATGCAATAGTATTGTGGTTTTTCACAACAAGAAAGTTGGATATGGCTGGCATTTGAACTTTAATGGTAGAGAGACTAGATCCTTCTTTAAATAATCCTGCTAGAAAAGCTAAAATATAATTGAGAGGTGCCAAAAAATGATTTAAGCCCTTACATGAAGTGCAAACAGCAAATCTTTTCCACTTACGTCTGTAAACCTTCCTTGTGTTTGGGTTTCTGGGATGACAACAAAATGTGGCAAAGAGAACAGCCTGGCGTCCCTGACCATCAGTGGAATTAGAGGAACCATGCAGTTAGTTTTAGAGTTCACAAGTCTTGGCAAAGCTGGCTGGATGGATAAGACAGAAGTTCTGGATGAGGATCCAGCACCAATAAAAGTGTTTCAGATGAGGCCAAAGGTAGGGCAACCAAACCTGCCAAGGCCAGAAAGGGGCAATGAAAATTACAATGGCTTGCACTGGACTGCTTTCTGTAGAAACTTGGTTATGAGAGGGAAGGGCTGAATGCCGTACACAAGACCCAGGGGCCAAATGTGGACTAGAGTGTCCCTCGGTGATTAACACTCAGGGGAATCTGAGCAAAGTAACTGCTGCTCTTAGTGTTCAGATGAAAAGTGAAAAGGTTGCAGCGTGGCTGGCCCCAGAGGCTGGAACTCACTGATGCTACAGCTTGGTTGAGGGACCACTCAGTGGGCAGAAGAACAGACCTGCTCAGTTTGTCAGTGTGTCCGCTAAGACGTTTGAAATCCCTGGAATGCATGTTGCCCACAACAACACTGAGAAGCCAATTGCCCACTGCCAAACCCTCATGGCTTCTTGGCATAACATGTATGAGAGGATTCCCCTGTTTGTTGATGCATCAGACTACTGTCTTGTTGTCCATCTGGTTGGAAATCACACCTATGGGGACAATGTCCTGAAATACCTGAAATGCTAGGAAGGTTGCTCTCATCTCCATGCCACTGATGTGAAGTTTGGTCTCTGTTATGGACCATGTGCCTTGAACAGTCTTCCCTTCATAATGCCCCCTACCCCCAAAGGGAGGAGTTAGTGGTCACACTGGCCATTGGTGATGGAGAGGATAATAGTCAAACTCCAGGTGAAAAGAGGAGAGGTCAACCACCACAGAATGTGATGCCTGCATACTGGCATGAGGCATACTGGAAAGTAGAGAGGCTGTTGTAATGCTGACTGCTAAACTGACAGGGTCCATGTAATGCCTTACTTGCAGGACCAGTGTAATTGACTTAGCCACTGATCCTAAAAGACAAAGAATCAGTCTTGCTGGTGGACATGTGAAGCAAGAACTTGTGAGACCTGAAGAAAATAGAAAAGGATCCCTGATTTGGGTGCTTGGCTATATGGAATGTTGTGTCCAGGTAGCATCCTACAAACTCTGTTGCCTGCACTGGAGACATTTGGCTTTTTGGACAAAAAAGGATAGCCAGCAACTGTAAGCTGTGTAGTTAATTTAATAAAACATAAAGCACAAGAGAAAACAGACCGGTTTTGGCTCAGGAGTTAACCTAGCCTTCATCAGTGTAACAAATACAAAGCATCTTGTGACTATCTATCTATCTATATATATATATATATATATATATATATATATATATATATATATATATATATATATATGTGTATGTATATATATATATATATATATATATATATATATATATATATAGACATACATACATACACACAATATCCTTAATTAGTATTGAAATGTTATTGGTGAGCTCATAAATATTCATTCAAACCTGGGCTAAAAAGCCCTCCTAATTTAACAATCCACTTCTTTTCCATGGCATTCAGTTTTGTATGCCAACCAGTTTTATGATTTCTATCACCTATTATCCTATCTATGACTGTAAAATGAAAAGTCTCTGTGGTGTGTTGTACAGCATGTTTAGATACAGCATTACTCATTCTTTTATGTCTGACATCACAGAGATGTTCAGAGATACGTAACCCGAGGGGTCTAGATGTTTGTCCAATATAAAATGTGTGGCAACTGCATGTGCCCAGGTATATGACCCAGTCTGTACTGCAATTTGCAAAAAACTATTGCTGGAAAAAAATTTTTGTTTTCAACACTCGGATGCAATTGCTGCAGTGGCCACAAGGTATGCAGCCAATTAACTTCTCCCTAGAGATGGTAGTCTGAATGGTGTCATGATAAGTGGATGGATGTTGGTGTTTAATGCGGATGAAATGAGACAGTACAGTTTTGTACCTACCATAAATGTAGATGTTCGAAGATCCACATTGCTGCAGTCCTTACATATGGGTAGTCCGCTGTCCTCGGTCGGCCCGAATACCAAAGTATTAGGCTGACGTCGGTCAAGGCGCTTAAAACTGACATCAGGACGTCAGGGTACAAAAGCGCATGACCGACGTCATTTCCTCAGTCTTTTCTTGCCCCAGATGTCAGAAGGCCCTAACAAGAAAGGCCAAAGCCAAAAACCAGCAAAACCTAACCAACCACCCGTGCACTAACCATATTTACAATATGTACAACACAAACCACACCACCACCTTCAACAACAGAGGGGAAGGAGGGAGGGTAATTGGACTGCAGCAATGTGGATCTTGAACATCTACATTTATGGTAGGTACAAAACTGTACTATGTTCTTCATCTCACATTGCTGCAGTCCTTACATATGGGTAGAATTCCAAAGCAGAGGTAAGGGAGGATGGCAAAACTATAAAGCATTAGGAGCTGCCAACATGCCCTGTAAAATTGCAGTGGCAAATCCAGCCCTAGATTTAGAGTAAAGTGGAAGGTGGTAATGCTTAGAGAAAGTATGCACTGAACTCCAAGTAGCTGCTTCCAAAATATCTTTAGTAGCCACCCCTTAAAAGCTGTAGAAGTGGCAGTAGCCCTAGTGGAATGAGGCCTAATCCCAGCTGGAATCTCCTTACCATGATGGGAATAACAGAAAGCAATACAAAAACCAATCCACTTAGAAATAGTTTGTTTTGAAACAGGTTTGCCCTGAGAACCCAAATCAAAAGAAACAAACAACTGCTGAGACTGCCTGAACCCTTTAGTTCTGCTCAAATAATATCGCAACTGTCTGTGTATATCCAAAGTGTGCAAAATCCTTTCCCCTTTATTTTGGGGGTTTGCATAAAAAGTAGGCAAATGAATAGTTTGGTTTAAAGCCACACTAGAAACCACTTTAGGCATAAAAGAAGGGTTAGTACGCAAAGACACCCTATCCTTGTGGAAAATTAAGAAAGGCTCAACTGCCATAAGGGCCTGTAATTCAGAAACCCTTCTCGCAGAGGTAATGGCCAACAAAAAGCAGTCTTCCATGATAAATATTTCAACTCTGCCGATGCTGCAGGCTCAAAAGGTTGTAGAGTGAGTTTCTCCAACACAAAATTGAGATCCCAAGCAGGAGTAGGAGCTCTACGTGGGGTCTTATATTCTTTGCCCCTCTAAGGAATTGCTTAAACAAAGGCTGAGAAAATAATGGTGGGTCACAGTCATAGTGAGCAGAAATTGCTGCAGCATGAACCTTTATAGAGGAGAAGGACAAACCTTTGTCCAATAACTCAGTAAGGTATTGAAGCGCAACACTTAAATTAGGTTTAGAAACATCAAAGTCCTTTGCTGTACTCCAAAATAAAAATCTCCTCCATTTATCTCGTAAACTTTCCTTGTACTAGGCCTTCTGGCCTCCAAAATAACATTCAAAACTTGTTGTGGAAGCTGAGACCCTCCAGGGTTTAAAACAGAATATGCCAGGCTGTCAGATGTAGAGAATGAAGTTTGACATTGAGTAAATGACTGTTCTCCTGAGACAGCAGGTGAGGAATCGAAGGCAAAGGCCATGGAGGCTCATGTACCAGACTTCTCAGTAATGGGTACCAGTGCTGTCGAGGCCAATCTGGAGCTATTAAAATCATGTTTGGCTTGTCCTGTCTGACCTTCAGCAGTACCTTTGGGAGGAGAGGCAGAGGTGGAAAGGCATACACGTGAAGATTGCTCCAATTGAATGAGAGAGCATCCACTTTCCAAGCTGTGGGATGAAACCTTTTGTGCAAAACTTTGGCAGCTGGTAATTTAGTGGAGAAGCGAACAGATCTATGTCTGGAGTTCCCCATAACACTGTCAATCTCTGAAATACATGAGGATCCAATTTCCACTCGTGGGGATCCATAATTTGTCTGCTCAACACATCTGCTAAGGAGTTCTGTGCTCCTGGCAGAAACCTTGCCTGAAGATTTAGCTGTAAACTGAGAGCAGTCTCCCACAAAATCATTGCTTGTCTGCATAGAGGATAAGAATCGTTCCCCCTTGCTTGTTGATGTACCACATGACAGTTGTGTTGTCTGTTTGAATCAACACCTGCCCTGGAAGAAGTAAATCCTTGAAAGCTATTAATGCAAATTGGACTGCTAACATCTCCTTCAAGTTGATATGTAGATGTTGAAGTCTGGCAGGCCACGTGTCTTGTACCCATTTTCCATTTAGATGAGCTCCCCAAGCTTTGTCTGAGGCATCTGTCGTTAAAATCTGACTCGCCTCTGGCCGGGTCACAGAGAGTCCCTTGTTTAGGTGACATTCCTGAGCCCACCACAAAAATTCCTTTTGAATGCAAGGTATTATCTGAATGACAGTGTCCAAATCTTGGCAGTGCTGCGTCCATACATTCTTGAGATACCATTGTAGCTTCCTCATATGCAGTTTGGCATTGGGAAGTACCAGAATACAAGATGCCATGAACCCCAAGGTTTGAAGGACTGTCCTTGCAGTCAGCCTGGACTGACGAGACAACTGGTGGAAGTAAAGAGAAAGATTCTTTTGTTTGTCCGGGGTCAAAAGGCCATCTGGGATGCTGTATTCAGTCTCACACCCAGAAAGCACATGTCCTGAGAGGGTACTAGACTGGACTTTATTTCGTTCACAGAATACCCCAGGCATCTTAACACTGCCATCACATACTGTAAATGATGAAGAAGTTCGTCCTTTTCTTGGGCCAGAATCAGGCAATCGTCCAAATAAGGATAGATCTGTATTCCTCTTAGCCTGAAGAAAGCTACCACTGGAGCCAGAACCTTCGTGAACACTCTGGGCGCAGTAGATAAGCCAAAGGGCAATGCAGAGAACTGATAATGTGAAGTCCCAGCCCGAAAACGCAGATACTTCCTGCAACTGGGCCTGATAGGAACATGAAGGTAAGCCTCCTTGAGATCCAGAGTCACCATCTAGTGATCTTTGCCCAGCAGAGGTAAAAGCTGTTGTAACATCAACATTTTGAACTTGGGAATGTCCAGATATGTGTTGAGGATAGATAAATCCAAAATTGGTCTCCACGTGTTTCCTTTCTTTGGTACTAGAAACAGGCGAGAATAAAATCCTAGGCCCACTTCTGGCAGAGGGACCGGTTGTATGGCCCCTATTCGAAGTAGTAGAGAAATTTGTTTGCGAGCCTCTAGTCTTTGCTGAGGAGGAACGTCCGGCATGCCTTTGAAAGGAGGCAAGGTATGGAAATAAAACTTGTAACCCTGGTGTATGATATCCAATACCCATTTGTCTTGGGTAATCAACATCCAATTTTCCTTGAAGAGTGCTAACCTTCCTCCCAAAGGTGCTGCCAGGCAAGAAGGATCTGGCAGCTGAAAAAGTAGGTCATTGGGCCTGTTTACGAAAGGGCTGGCCCCTGCCCTCACCCGAAGATTGTGCAGGTGAACTCCCTGTTCTAGGCCTGAAAGAACTCTGAGCTCTGCCCCTACCACGTCTAGATCTACCCCTAGACTGAGAATCATAAGAAGGATACGTCCACCCCTTAGCAGGCCAATTCCTACTAAACTTCGGAGGCTGAACTTGCAAAAATCTTTAACAGCCTGCATAGACTTAGCCTTGTCTTCCATTTTCTTCAAGACTGACTCCACAGGTGAACCAAACAACACATCAGACTGCAAAGGAGCATCCAAAATCCTTGTCTTAACATGGTCAAATAAATTCTGATCCTTCAGCCAGGCGTGCCTGCGAAGAACTGAGCCAGTGGCAGCCACCCTAGACGAGGCCTGCACAGCATCAAAACCACACTGTAATGAATGCTTACCCACCTGTTCAGAGACATGCACCAAATCTTGTAATTCTTTACACTCAATGCCTTCCGCCAGAGCATCCACCTTAGACTTCAATTGAGAAAGAAGAAAGTTTTGATATTTCAACATATGAAACTGGCAATTCAAAGCCCTCATAGCTAAGGTAGAATATGCATAGACCTTCTTTCCCCATCTATCCAAAGCTCTGTCTTCTTTATCTAGAGGAACCGGATTTTTTACAACAGAGGCCTTGACACCCTTAGGTCCCTGACTAATAGTTTCTGGGTCCGCCCTAGGACTCTTATAAAGATATTTATGAGCCTCAGGCACCCTGTAATACCTATCCGGTTTAACAGGAGCAGGAGGCAGAGAATCAGGATTAAGTGAAGCCTCTGCAAACACATCTTCCACAACATCCAGAACAGGGGGTATAGCCAAGGGCCTATGCTGGGGTAACAGCAAAACTTCCTAAGCCTTTTCCTAGAATCAGAGAAGTCCTGACCTTCCCACTTAAAATGTTCCCTCATAGAATGAAGTGTCTCTGAAAAAGAAAAATCCTCTGGAGGAGAAGCAGGAGTGGAATCATCTGCATCAGAATCAGAATAAGGAGAGTACTCCTGCAAGTCTTCAGCTGAAGACTCTGAAACATCCGAAGCCTGCTCAAAACTTCCCAACTCTGGCTCCACCCTAGGCCTCTTATCAGGAGGGGGCAAAGAACCTCTAATCAGAGTAATCAAATCTTCTGCCATTTTAAGCATGTGCTTCTTAGGCACAGACCCTGCTGAACTAGGAGTGACACCAACAGAAGCTAAAACTGGCCTGCCTCTGGGAGAAGCCTTGGAAACAGAAGGAGAAGGCCTAACCACCCTAGGAAGGGAGGGGATTACAGTAACTTGAGAAGCCCCTTCAGCCTGACCTGCCTCCTGAGAGACCACCTCCTGCAAAATCAAAGTCTCCCCCTGAGACTCCAGAGAAGTCTCCGTCGAAACCACCGGTTCCACTGAAGCCTCTAAAGAACCGGCGTCTGGAACGGACGACTCATCTTGCCTGGGTTTAACTGCTTTGTCTTTGCGCTTCAAGAGAAGCGGGCGCCGGAGAATCCGACGGCATATTATAATTGCACCGCTTCCCAAAGACCAGCCTAGCACAATCTAACCTTTGCTTAATAGTGCGTTTATTGAACCTAGCACAAAAGCGACACCCAACAACGTCGTGCTCAGGCCCCAAACAAGGAATACACAAAGAATGATAATCCCTATGCGGTATCTGTTTCCCACAAGAAATACAGTTATTCACTTTTTCTGACATCCGGTAAAACACTGAGGCAAGAAAAAAACAAAATATTCCCCAACGGGGTACTTAGCCAACTTGGATTCGGTCTGAAACTCCGAATTCGAAAAATTTCAGAACGCCGAACGGCACTTGCAACGCTGCTTCTGCATCGGACCATGCGGCAAAAAAGACTTAGGAAATGACGTCGGTCATGTGCTTTTGTACCCTGACGTCCTGATGTCAGTTTTAAGCGCCTTGACCGACGTCAGCCTAATACTTTGGTATTCGGGCCGACCGAGGACAGCGGACTACCCATATGTAAGGACTGCAGCAATGTGAGATGAAGAACATCCCAAATTTTTCCCTTTCCTGAAAGAAAACTGGCATGTTTCACCTAAATGTTGTGACAAAAAATTGTCCGCCAATAATATATTCCAATGTCTTCTAACAACCTCTATTAACTTGTTGGTATTCCTACCATATGTAGTGGTAAAACATAACTTGTTGGTTGTAGATTGTGGTTTCTGTTTATATTTGAGAAGGTCCTTCCTATCAATATTGGCAGCATAGTTGCTTGCTGTATAAACATGGCCCATACTATATCCCCTTTCTTGAAACCTATGGACTAAATCATTGCAAAAATATTCAAAAGAATTATCATCTGAAGAAATGTGTTTCATCCTAATGAATTGTGACTTGGGAATATTTTTTGCGATGTGGACTGGATGAAAGCTGGATGCGTGGAGTAGAGTGTTATATTCAGGGTATTTACGAAATACTTCTGCGTGTAAAGTATTACCATCATTCCTGGATATACGTACATCCAAGTAAGTAATTCTATCTAGATGGTAATTGATAGGAAACTGTAAACCCCACTTATTTTCATTGATATACCCTATAAATGTCATAATGCATTCCACGTCAGACCTCCACACCATCCATCAATCATCCGGATATCTACGCCATATATCGATTTCCCCCAAGTAGATATGTGAAATATCACAAATGATGTATTCTTCTATGTAAGCCATGTACAAATCTGCATATATAGCGGCAAAAGATGCACCCAGTGCAGTGTCATGCACTTGTAAATAGCACTGGTTACCATAAAAGAAAACATTCTTCGTGAGAGAATGTTCTGTCAAAATGATGAGGAAAGTATTAAAGCCAGTGTATATAAACTGGATTTTTGTAGCCAATATTCAATAGCATTCAGCCCTGCCCAATGTGGTATGTTCATATACAGTGAACAAACATCTAATCTGCATAACAACCAATGATCCTCAATCTGCATATCACTTATTATATCAAGAAATTCTGTAGTGTCTTGAATTCGGGATCTGACCCATCTAAGTAATGGTTTAAGATATTGTGTCAGGAATTGTGATATTGATTCAGTTAGGGACATATTGCCAGCCACGATTGGTCTACCTGGAGGATTGTGAAGACATTTGTGAATCTTTGGTAAAAAATATATATATTGACTGTTTGGATCTGGAACAGTAAGATGGAATTTAATTTGTTCTGTAATGATGCCATTTTGTAATGCTGATTCCAAAAATTTGTCTAGTTGTTGTTTAAACATATTAGATGGATCAAGAGGTATTTTGGTATAATATCTGCCATCATATAGTTGTCTTTGAGCTTTAGCATTATATTGTGACCAATTCATGACAACCACAACATCACCTTTGTCCACCAAAATAATTACCAAATTCTTATTATTGGTAAGTTCTTGTAAAGCCAACGTATCAGACTTTGAGAGATTATTGCATCTTGCAGGAGACGCATTTGAATTAAAATGCAGATCTTTGAGTACACTGTTTTGAAAGAGACTCACACAATGGTGCATCAGTGGAACAAAGGTAGATTTGTGGTATTTAAATGAGTCCCCAGTTGAATATTCATTGGTATTGTCATGGAAATGCACTTTGAGATTGAGCAATCTGCAGAATGCTATAACATCTTGTGCCACTACATCTTCCTGAACAAAAAAAAAAAAAAAAAAAACAGGTATAAAAGAAAGGCCTTTATTTAACAATGATGTTTGTGAATTCGACAATATTACATCAGAAATGTTCAATACATTTGTTTTAGAACAACTATTTACTTGTCATCAGAAGTTACATCAAACCCTCCATGTTTTAGATGTTTGCGATGTTTTCTGCCTGCCCTCTTATAAGGCCTAAAGGGACAGTACTATTGTTATGTTTAGGGGTTGGAGAATCAGAGGTCTGTTGTGTATCCAGATCTGTACCAGATGATGAATTCCCTCCAACCCCGATGAGTCTGTATATGGATTGCATTTCCTAAGAATAGACTTGGAACGTTTACGTTTCAGGGTTGTATTATTTTTATTACTCACCCCTACAAATCTAACATGTCTAATATAGTTAAAGGGGTGCCCTTTGTCATAATCCATTTGATCTCTTTGGAACTTCTTGAGTTTCCTGTCCCTAAGCTGTGCTTCAAAAGTTAGTACATCCGAACTCAACTTGGTCAATTGTGTGGAATAAAAAGGTTGACCAATACATTGATTACTATCTTCACATAACTGACTAACTGTATTTATTTGTTGATCAATGACCCTTTCAAAATATCTGACAAGCGTTTCCACAAATCCCACTGAACATTTTTGTTGTATGGCAGACCATTCATTTGTTAACTGATCATCCATATCACTGATCAATGGCTGTATTTTTACTCTGAGCCCTCTGGGAGTTATACCTTTGGGCATGTATGCTTTGAATAATTTAAGATGCCAAACATTGGATCTTAAGGCTTTCAAGGTTTTATTAAGTTGTTGAAACAATCCATCACAGCGAAATTGTGGATTCTCAATAATATTTGAACTATTGTCGTTATTGGGATTTGCAATACCAAATATACCCAGATCCTCCTTGTCAGAAGAAAGACCAGCCAAAATACTTGTTAGATCCATTATACAAAAGGTTAATACAGAATATAAAAAGACTAGTAATAAAGAACAACAAATACTCAAATTGTAAAAAGAAATAACCGCAGCTAAAGATCATAACTGACAACTTCAGCGAAGATGATACATTTTATATATATATATATATATATATATATATATATATATATATATACACACACACACACACACATATATATATATATGTATATATATATATATATATATATATATATATATATATATACATATATATATATATATATATAAATCCATCCAGAAAAGGAAAATCCATCCAGAAGAAAAAAATCACCCACCTACACACACACACGTGTGTGTATATATATATATATATATATATATATATACATACATATACATACATAAATATATATATATATATATATATATATATATATATATATATATATATATACATACACACAGTTATAATATAAAAAGGGAAACAAAGCCTAATATTATAAAGAAATCACCAAAGATAGATGCAGTGCCACGCCCGAAGGACCTAATTTGCACCTTACTAGAAACAATCCAACCTCTAATCTAAACAATAATGGCCCCTGCTATATTAAAATCAACAATACATTTACGGTCCACCACTTGGGTATTTGTCTGCAATTGTTTCGGTCTGTCCTGAAAGAAACCTACAGACCTAATATCAGTGCTATGTTCAAAAAAAATCTTATATGTAAAACTCCGTTGAAACAATATTTAACTAGGTCCGGACTATAATGGCCCCTGCATACAGATAATTATTATCTGAATGACCAAATGACTAGAAGTAAAAGATCACTAAGGATAAATCAAAATATAGGCCTGATAAAACTTGTAAATGTATATATGAGTAGGATTATAAAGCCAAAAGCATGAAGTTGAAAATTAATGATCCTGCAGTTAGAGATTCATAATGACAGATCGAGTATAATGACAGATCGAGTATTGTGCAGAATAATGATCTCTAATAATACTTAGTTTCTGTATTAACCAAAAGTACAATTAATAAGCTCCCATTCAGGCCCCAAAGATATATAAAAAATTAGAATACAAATGTCCATCAGATTGATATACACAAGTGACATAAAATAATCAGCGTATCACAAATGAAAATCCCATTTGGAGCTTCCTAACTGGGAATGAATAATATGTGTTTGAAGCTAAACTCTTATTAATCCCTGATATGGACACAGCCCTTACACAAAATTAACTAAACAGTGTCTAATGAACTGACCGAAGGGTCTATTTCGAACACCAGTTTGAAAAATCTGGAAGTAAAAAATATGCATTAGACAATATACAATTCTAATTGCTGTAATTTACAATAAAAGACTGATTATGTCAAAAGAAATAGTAATGGTTATTGGTCCAGAAATACCACTAAAATATTCCTAGTTCAATAATAGTGTACTCTCTTTCATTTCAAAATCAAAAACAAAAACATTTGGCTTTTTGCTAAGTTTATAGTTCTACCCAAGAGTTGGGAGACTTGGAGCAAGAAGTCTCTGCATTGAATCTGCTCATCTCTGATGGGAGAGGTAAGAAGCCAGTCATCTAGATGGGGGACACTCGGAACCCATGCAGTTTCAGGTAAGCTGCCACAACTGCCATGCATTTGGTGAACACCTTGGGACTTGTGGTATGACCAAAGGGCAGTGCTCTGAATTGGAAGTAACTGGCTTCCAGCTGAAAATAGAGGAACCTCCTGGATTGCTTTGCTATCTATGTGGTAGCAAGCATCCTAAATGTCTCTTAAATACATCCAGTCATCCTTCCTAAGAAGGGGAAAGATAGAAGAGGCCTAAGGTCCCAGTTTTTTTTTTTTTGAACCAAAAAGATTCTCAAATAGACTCTGCACCCTTGATGACTGGTGGGATCTTCTGAATGGCTCACTTTTCCAGCAGGTTTGCTACCATGCTGCTGTTACATTCTTATGATGAGGTGGAACACTGAGGATTCTTTTTTTCTTGGTTAGAACGAAAGCAAAGGGAATAGTGTAGTCTCTGGTGATTAACTTCTGCACCCAAGAATCTTGAGTGATGGCTAGTCAGTCCTGGGGAGCAGAGATAAGCTTCCCCAATTGTCTCCAGAATGCATCGGTGTAGCAACCATTCAGGAGCGCTGGAAGGATTTCTTGGTGAAAGGACCTTAAAACCCTTGATTCTGTAGAAAGTTTATCCCACTGGGGCAACATCCATTGAAATTATTACCACTCTGCCATGGGAGGCTGTGTAACCAGAACTGTCTGCTTATGAGAGTTTTGAAACCAGAGCTTTTTTCCACCTTTATGGTTCTGACGAACTAAAACAGTGAGTAAAAAGGTCACACAGAAAAAAACAATTGGTTAAAAAACACAAAAAGACACATCTAGCAAAGCTAGACTTTCTACTGTGTGATTCCTTAAACCTCTTGCATTAGAGGTGACACTGGATATGTGCAAACTACCCTTAAGGACATCAGGTGCTTCAGTTAAATGGCAATTCTGAATGTCCATGACTTTTTCTTTTCTGTCTGTTTATGGACAAATTCAGGCCAATAAAACCAAACCCCACTTGCTGTGGACATGCATGTTTCTGCCTTCTTTTGACATCATCAGCACAGCGTAAGTGGAACACCTGATGTCCTTAAAAGAAGTTATGTCTTACCATAATGTTCCATCTGAGTTGTTTCATCTTCATTTATTCATTACTCTTGGGATTTAGTTCCGACCTCGGAACCGAGCCGGCCTTTTTTTCAAGCTTGCATCAGCCACAAACCTCTCGAGCTAAGATTTTAACCATCATGCCCTTCTCCCTGTTACCTCATATCTGGTTTGCAAGTTGGAAAAAGGAAGCCAAGGCAACCTCTGGTCAGACATGACCCAACAACCTAACAACTGGAAAGAAGGACAAACGAGATCCACCAGAAACCTTCAGAGGGGGACGCCCGAGGGCCGTAATGAATAAACAAAGATGAAACAACTCAGATGGAATGTTATGGTAAGACATAACTTCTTTATCTGATGTTGTTAATCTTTGTTTGTTCCTTACTCTTGGGACAGAGTCCCCAGCTATCTTGTTCCTGGATGGCCCTATGGAACGACATAGAACCAAAAGAAGCTCTGCCTCTGGAGGCCAAGTCCAACTTGTAATGAGCAATGAAGGTATGAGGCCTAGCCCAGGTTGCGGCTGCACAAATGTCATTCAAAGATGTTCTCGCATGGAAGGCTGCAGAAGTCGACACTGATCTTGTAGAGTGGGCCTTTACTCTGCCAAGTAAAGGGATACCATTCTTGCCATAAATGAAAGTAATACAACTTCTCAACCAAGTGGCTAAAGTAACTTTTGAAACTGGACAACCTAGTCTGGATTCAGAAAAGGCCAAAAACAGCTGGTCAGAGTTTCTATTAAATTTAGTCCTGCCTAGGTAAAAAAAACTAAATTGTCGCTGTACATCCAAGGTATGCAGGCAATATTCCCTTCTGTTAGAATGATTAGGGAAGAACACTGGCAAATCAATAGTCTGATTGATAGATAACTCAGAAACGACCTTGGACAAGAAGGTCGGATTGGTCCTTCATGAAACTCTGTCCTTGTGAAAGATGAGATAAGGGGGTTTGATAGACAAGGCCTGTAATTCAGAAATACATCTGGCAGAAGTAATAGCAACTAAGAACAGCGTTTTCCATGACAGATACTTTAGATCACAGGTAGATGCAGGCTCAAAGGGAGAAGTTGTCAACCCTTGAAGGAATAAGGCCAGGTCCCAAGGTTGAACAGGTTCTCTGAATGGAGGCTTTAGTTGGGTTACGCCCTTCAGAAAGGTCTTACAAAGTCTGTATGACATTAGGGAAGAGTCCTGGAAGCCATTACGAAAATTAGAAATCGCAGCCAAATAAACACGGACCGTGGAGGCTGCTACCCCCGATTTAAAAATGTCTGAAAGATATTCTAGCACAATAGAAACAGGAGCTGTAAAAGGGTCCATTTGTTTATCTTGTAGCCAGAGAGAAAACCTCTTCCATTTGCTGCGGTAGAGTAGTCTGGTGGATGACCTATGAGAGGCAATCAGGATGTCATGCACAGGGGAAGATAGATCATGCTGCCTGGCAATCATTGGAAGTGGATAAACCAAGCTGTTAGTTTCAAGCTGGATAAGTTTGGATGAACCAGATTCTGCGGGTGAGAGATCAACTCTGGAGTTGGATTGAGAATCCATGGTCGCTCTAGCAGATGAGGCCACAGAAAGGGAAACCAAACTTGTCGAGGCCAATATGGAGCAATGAGGATCACTTTGCGCTCTAACCTGTGTGCTTTCTTGAGGAACAGGGGAACGAAGGGTATTGAAGGATAGGCATATAGCAGACCCGAGGGCCAATCGTAGACTAGAGCATCTCTCGGTGACTGACCCCGAGGGGGGATCAGGGCAAAGTAGTTGCTGCATTTGTGATTGGACGGGGATGCGAATAGGTCGCAGCAAGGCTGGCCTCAGTGGTCGAAAATCTTCTCCGCCTCTAGAGGATTGAGAGACCACTCGTAAGGCTGTAAAATGCATCTGCTCAACTTGTCTGCTATCACGTTGGAGCTCCCAGGAATGTGTGTCGCTATCAGAAAACGGTTGGAGGCTATCACCCATTACCGTATTCTCATGGCCTCTTGACAGAGTGGGTATGATCTGGTTCCCCCTTGTTTATGTACCAGACTACTGCCATGTTGTCTGACTGAATTGCAATAGTGCCTGATGGAAGGATCAATTGGAATGCTTGCAACGCTAGTAGCACTGCCCTCAGTTCTAGGACACTGATATGCAGATGGGCCTCCTTCTGTGACCAAGTGCCTTGGACTGTCTTTCCCTGAAACAGCCCCCCCCACCCCATCAGGGAGGCGTCCGTGGTCACTGTGACGTTGAGATGATGAGGGGTGAAGGGGTGAAACCACTGGTGAGGGTTGTTTGACATACACCAGAGCAAGTCCCGTTTGCAAATCTTGGTTATTCGAATCGGAAAAGATAAGGGGTGCTGGGATGGGTACCACTGAATAAGAAGCAGCCACTGAAGAAGCCTCATGTGTAGCCTTGCTAGAGGGACTATGGTGATGGGAGGCTGCCATCGATCCCAGCAGTTGAAAGGATTGAGCTGAGGCTAGATTTTGTGAAACTATTGCCTGAGCCTGTTCTTTGACCGTCTGAATTCTGTGACCTGGTAGAAAGGCTGTAGAAGCCATTGTGTCCGGAATCACTCCAATGTATTCTAATGAGTGACTCGGAGTAAGGTTTGACTTTCTTCAGTTTATCGATATTCCGAGCTGCTGTGTAGTGTTTAGGGTTTAAGTCAAGGCCTGATCCAGTAGATGTCTTGTTGTTGCAGTAATGTGCCAGTCGTTTAGGAAGGGAAACACCTGGAATCCTTGAAGCCGCAGGTGGGCTGTGACTACTGCCATGTACTTTGTGAACACTCTGCGGGCTGTAGAGAGTCCGAAGGGGAGTACGTGAAACTGGTAATGACCGGCTCCTGCCGGAAGTGAAGATATCTTCCTGAGCACCTTTCCACCTTTAGGTGGTAGTACGCGTTTTGAAGATCTATGGAGCACATCCAATCGTCTTTTTCCAAAAGTGGAAGTATAGACTGAACCGTGACCATCCGGAATTTTTCTGTCTTTACGAATTTGTTTAGGGGGTTGAGATCCAGAATTGGTCTCCAGTCCCCCGTCTTTTTTGGCACCAAAAAGAATCTTGAATAGAAGCTGGATCCTGTCTAGTCTGGGGGGACTGTTTGGATGGCTCTTTTCCAAAGCAGCTCTGAAATCTCTATAGCTGCGGCTTTCCTTTGACTGGGTGGCATGTCGGGTAAGCTCCTGGGTAAGGGGGGAGTGAATAAGAAAGGAATATGGTATCCTCTGGTGATGAGCCTTTCTACCCAAGCATATGTGGTTATAGTTTGCCAGGCAAAAGGGTACAAGGAAAAACGACCCCTGACTGCTTCCAGAGGAAAGCAACTGGGCTGCTCTTCAGGAGCACTAACAGGGCTGTCCAGAGAAAGATTCCCTGGAACCCCGGTTTCGCAGACCTCCCCTGCCCCAAAAGGGGCATCTTCCATTAGAATTCCTCCCCTGCCTCTAGGGGAAAACTCAGTCTGAGAGTCACGGAAAGGACCCTGAGACATTCTGTGCCACATTTTCCCACTCTTCTGATTCCTAGAATAGAACTGCTGAGGAGAAGATAAACGGACACCCATGGCAGATAGGGTCTTACCATCCTGTTCACATCTGGTCAATGTATCTTCTACCTTGGAGCCAAACAAAGTAGTGGTTTCAATAGGGGCGTTAAGGAAGGAAGCCTTGAAGGGATCTGCAAAGTCACAAAGGTGCATCCAGGCATGTCATCTCATGACTATGCCTGCACCCGCAGCTCTCGCCACTCCCTCAGTAGCGTGTGATATCAAATGCATTGAGGAATTGGAAACTGATTCTAGGGTCGCTAACTGAGAGGCCACCTTGTCTCAGACCTCATCAGAAACTGCTTCTGCCAAGGTCTTAGAGAGTTCAGACACCAGCTCTCTCTGTAGCCTTGTGAAATGTGTCAGGTAGTTCTTCATGGACCTAACAGCAAAGGTCGATGACACGAAGACTTGCTTCCCTAATTTGTCCACCGCCTGGGAATCCTTATTGGGCAGGTGAACAGCCTGGCTTTCCTAGGTCAAGTTCCTTCTTTGTAGCGGCAGCCACCACCATGGCATCTACTGGGAGACCTTTTGACCAATGGGGGCACTCTTCTGGGGGAGAAAGGATTTTGTCCGGCCTACGAAATATGGCCTCCACAGAGTCCGGTGCCTTCCACACATGCTGCACAATGAGCTCATCGGCAGGTGGGGTAACCCAGGAGGTAGGGGACCGGGCACGAAAAGCCTGCAGGAATACAGACTCTTCTGAGGAAGGGTTAGAGGACTTCCATTCACCTCTCTGCTTTAAAAATTCGAGGATGTCACCAAAGGAAACCTCATCAGATGGTGAACGTGTAGACCCCCTTCCCATCATTGTAATCTGTGTCTTCGGTCACAGAGTCTTCTGCGGAGTACATGTGCTTCCTCTTACACGTAGTCTTGCTGTGGACTTCCTCAGTGGGAGACTCCGGGGAAGGCTGCAAGGACGGGGTCTCCAGGGGACAATGGCCCAAGACTCTTGCGCCGGAGTCCGGGGGTTGCGACTTGAGACAGCTGAGGCTCAGAGGAAATAGTAGTCTCCGACAGAGGCGGCCAAGAAGCAGTGGCCAGTGTCCTCTCCAAGGCCAGGAAGGTCAGCCCACCTGAGGAGGGATGCCTTGAAACCTCCACAGAGGTCGAAGGAGTATAGATAGGAGTCTGTGGAAAAGGGTGATCAACTCCAGAGGGGAAAGACACTTTTGAAGGGGCAGGAATTCCTCTGGCCAAAAGCAGCTGGTCTACAAGAGGCACCACATCATGTTCAGAAAGGCTTCCGGTAGACCTCATTGAAAGCCGTGAAGGAGATTCAGGCCTGTCCAAAAAAGGGGGCACAAACACAATTTAGCAAGGTCCAAGTGAGGGCAAGGGAAAACTACCAGCAAAGGTAGTAGAGAATACTAAAAAGGTACAGATAATAAAGAAAAAGAAGATACGACTTAATAAAGTAAAAAAAACTAAGAATTCTGTGAGAAAACACTCAAAAAATTATCAAAATATGCATTTAGCTGGACAGGAACAGCTCAACATGGCTGAACAGCAATGCGGCAAACTAGATCTGAGTTAAGAGGGAAGGGCATGATTGGTAAAATCTTCGCTCGAGAGGTTTGTGGCTGACGCGAGCTTGAAAAAAAGGCTGGCTTGGTTCCGAGGTCGGAACCGAATCCCAAGAGTAAGGAATAAATGAAGATTAACAACATCAGCTGGGTAGTTTGCATATATCCAGCACCGCCCCTAATGCAAGAGGTTTAAGGAATCACACAGTGGAAAGTCTAGCTTTGCTAGATTTTTCTTTTTGCATTTTTTAACCTTTCTGGTTCTGGGAAAATGTCCTTTGGTGGGATGGAAAAATGTACCCCTATGGCAGACACAGTCTTGTCAACTTGTCCACTTCTCCTCAGTATCTCTTTAACCTTGGGTCTGAAAAGAGTAGACTCCAAAGGGTCACTGATGAACGGCATCTTGAAATTTTCCACAAAGTCACAGATTCACATCCAGACATGCAGATGAATAGCAATGCTGGTGTCTACTGCTCTCCAGGTGCCATCTGCCACATTGGAAATGAGGTGCCTTGACATGTTACATATAAATTATAGGACAGATAGCTGGGTTTTTTTCATTTTCTTGTTGTCTGCAAGCAAATTACCCAAGAGGGATTTGGAAAGTTCTTTCATTAAATCCCTCTGGAAACAAGTCATGTGTGTCAATTAGTTCAGCATAAATGTGCAAATGTCACTGAATCACACATTTGCTTTCCAAATCTGTTTAATACTCTGGAGTCTCTGGTAGAGGAATGGACAGAGATGCTGTATTTGGAAAGCTCCTTCTTTGTGGCTGCCGCCATCAACATAGCATCAAATGGGGATCCTTGCTCCAGTGTGACCTGTTACTTGAAGACACTAGTGTCTTGTCTGGTTCTCTAGGAATCGGCTCTGCCATGTTGGGCTCTTTCCAAGCCTGCTGAGAGACAAAATTTATGAGCTCATCCTTGGGTGGAACCACACAGGCCATAGATAACCCACCCCAAAAGCCTCAAGTAACACTGACTCCTCTTGGGATAGGGCTTCAAATGACCAACTCATCCATCTGCTTCATCAAACCCAGGATCTCTCCAAAGATGTCTTCAAGGAGGGAACCAGGGACCCCTCACCTTCCATAAAGTCAATATCTTCTGTAAGTGACTCCTGGAAGGAGTCAACATACCTTCATCTGCCTGCATGTTTCCTGTGACTTTCCTTTTGGGGTGTCCTGGGGAAGTCACAGAGGGACTCAACAAGCAAAGACCCTCATGGCTAAATGAAGTTGGCTGTCCCAAAAAGATAAGATGTTCGGCTGAAGCAGCAGAATCCGAAGGGAGTAAAGACAGAGTTGAGCTGGTGTAAGGAATCTCCACTCTATGTCTGGACAGGACCTTTCAACTCCTTTGAATGCCAAAAAATCTGAACCAATGATGGTCTCCCAGAACCCAAAGACCCCAAGGAAGAAACATCCTCCACTCTGACTCAACTTGGCTTTAAAGCTAACAAATGAGCCAAGCTGTCTAATGCTAAGGTACCAAGGGGAAGAGACATTTCTGAAAACCTCTCCCTTAGCCCCGATACCTTTCTCAATCCGTTGAGAGGGTAATGGAAGGAGCCAGAGTCAAAGCAGAATTCTCTCTGGGCTCTGACATGATTCTCCCATGGGCATTGCTAGGCACCTTGGAACCCTGGAATAAAGGTCACACCGGGTAAGGAAAATTAAACGTTGGTACTGACTGGGAAACCCCCAGCAACCCTGGAGGAGGGAATGCCATGAGGATTCCTATATGCATTTAATTTTGGAGAAATTTCATCATCATCCTATTTATATCTCCTTCACAAAGACTTCTCATTGACTGAAAGGACTTGAGAGATTACACCACCAAAGTTGGTCAAGAAGCTCTATGTAGTCCTACTGGATGGACAAATGTAGACTAGGACTTGCTGGCTCCAGGGAGGAGGCATTTGGATCCACTGCTGCTGCTCCTGGCGTGGTGTTGGATCCATCACCATGGGATTTTTGGGCGCTGGTGCTGACTGGGGAGTTGGATCCTGAGACCTCTTCTTGGGTCTGACCTTTTATTTGCCTTTTTCCTTCTCTTTCTTACTTTTTTCCCTCTCTCTATCTTTATCTTTTGAGGTCTTTGGTTTATCAGAATTTCTGAAGGAAGGAGAAACTGAAGCAAGAGGGGTAAATTTTCATGCCTTTAATATCAACTTATTTCTGTGGTGCACTAAAGCCCTGGCCCCCAAAAGACCCACAAGACTTGGACTCTACATTCTGATGGTAAGCCTCCAAGCAATAAACACACACAAGTCATGAGGGATTTGTAGGTGGAATCTTGTTCCCACGGGCACTGCATTTCTTGAAGCCAGAGGCTTTGGCAAACATCCTGGATTCCTAAAGGCAAACTTCATACTCTAGCTTTAACAGCTAACAAGTGCTTGGAAAAAAATGTTGAAAAGGCAATGACAAGCAATGAAAAGGTGCAACATGAAAAACTAAGAGGCACAAAATCCTCTTTTTTGGAGTATCTCATTAATACTTATGCGGTGTCGTGGAATGTCACACCTTTAGAAGCCTACATATATCCTTACATGCCAGAGCTTTTCTTAAAAAAAAAAAAAAAAAAAAAAAACGTAAAAATGCATGCTCTAAACAAACATACATATTTTGTGAATAAAAGCAACTAAAACGCACAAATAGCAACATTATCAGAAAGTATTCTTCACAGTGATAATAGTCAGTGTATTCATAGTCTTCTATGAATACAATAACATATTATAATGCACATAAACCCAGAATCATACTGTTTCTAAACTTTCACAAATTGTCATATCTTGGAAACTGTACAGTCTAAACATATACTGTTAAAACACTTTTGTTAGACACTTCCACATAATAGCAGGAAATTCCCTTCTGAGTGTACATTTATGGAGATATTTACAAAAATATAAAAACATATGCTTAAAAGTATAACTAGCAATATAAATAACACTGAATATCATTCAAGATGTTCAACTTACAGTTTTCTTCATCATTATCTAAGGTTTCACCAGATATCAAGCAACAGTTTGCAAGTGACTTGGTTTTTGAAGTATTAAGTACATATTAAAATACTGTCTATTTTCATAATTGGCAACGAACAATTATCAATGTCTCTGGTATAGTTTGATATAAATGTCTACAGGGTTGAATGAGATATATCCACACAAATATATAGGATATGGGTAAGTGAGGAAAGACATTTTCTACAAAAGGAAAGTTCAGTCACGAATGACTCCCCTAAGAAATATTGCAGTAGCTATTTAAATGTTGACACTGAGAGAAATAGCAAAATTATTGGAATTTTGAAACCTTAGCTGTTGCTGAGCCCTTCAGGTGGCAAACTGGATCTGAAGTATCTAAGGGAACTGAAAGGAGTTATGGGTAGGGCTGGAGCCTGATCCCTGGATACAAAAGATGTTAAAAAAATAAAAGCACTGAAGTCAGATCTGGTCAGGTCTGACAATCCATTCATTGAGTCAGATGGATAAGACTGGATCCAAAGTGTTCACCAGAAAAACAAAAATAAAGTACACTTTTAACAAGTATGCACAAAAAAGTAAAATTAGCATTTCATATTTTAAAATGACTGAACCGTCATGTGACAGTCCAACAACAATTTCCTAGGTTAAAGTAAATTACTTCACAGAAAAAGTTAAGTTTCTGAATTAAAACATTACCATGACGGTAACTAATCTGTCTGTCCAGTAATGGGGAAAATGTTAGTTGACCACTGATCTTTGAAAGCCCACAGGAGTACTCTTCAGCCGCAGGAAAACTATGAAGGACTTCATGCCCTAACCAGTGATGTTCTATAGCTCTGCTTGAGCGATCAGCAGTCTGAACATGTGGAAGGTACCCTTAAGCTCTGGAACCAGACTAGTTGTTATATCCTGTGCAGGATATAACCCATATAGTTAAGGCTACTACAGCAATGATCAAATGACGAAAATCTTGTAAAGTACTCGAGTTCACTGAGGGAAGGAGCCAGGACAATCTTGAAGCTCCTTCTCTATGATATTGGGGATCCAACTTTCTGAAGTAATCAGTTTCCAAACAGGAAGGGAAAGAGAAAGTGTATTTCACAGAGAAAGAGAGGGAGGGAGGGAATGGGAGGAATGTGCTGATAGTAACAAATTAGCTGGTTTGTCTGGAAAGGAAAACGCATGTCACTTGAAACTGTGTTTTATTTTGCCCTCAAATTTCTTTAGTAAACATTTTGCCCTTTTGCTCAAACTTTTATTTCTTATGAAAAAAGGGTTCAGCCTTAGAAGGATAATGCTTCTAGAATTTAGGAACAGTAGAAAGGAAGATACGTTTTAAAATCTTACATAACTTTACCCCTCTCCTGTAAGTTTTTGAAGAGTTCATCTGTAGCAGAACCAAATACATTCTTTCTAATGCACACATCTTCTGGAAGAGACTGTAATCTCAAATCAAGAATATCTTCTCAAAATAGAACCTGTAGCAGTAGCAGCTGCTCTGGAAGATGCATCAGCTGTATCATAGCTGCATTTAACAGAATGAATCATCACCTGGGTAGCAGAATTCAAAATGGAAACAGCAGATATCTTACTATCTGAATCTGGCACATCCAATACAAGTTTATTAACGTCTTCTAAAAGAGATAAAAGATACCCAAATGTACAGAAAAAGTGTAGCAGAAGTGAATACCTTCTTTCCATACATACCCATAGCTCCTTTGTCATTAGGCAATGCATTTGAAGATAGCAGCAGTTTGGTAATTTTGTCAGACTCCAGACACATTAGAGCAGGGTCACATGAGGAATTTTTAGAGAGAAAAATGCGGGAATCAGATACCTTGTAAAAACTATATACAAGTTTTTTTTTTTTTTTTTTTTGGGGGGGGGGATAGGAGGCTGGAATTCTCGACTTAGGTAAGCTGTGTGAAAAGCATGTGGGAGAGCTTCCAGCAATGGAGGTATGGCTGAAAGCTTAAGAACTCCCATAGATCCAGTCTGTGAGGAAGCTTACAGTAAGGGAGATGCAATTTTGCCTGGACCAGAAGGGATTTTTTTGGAGAGTCTTTCTAAATCTTAAGAAATGCCTTGAAAATCATTGGAAAGGGGGTAAATTAATATAGGCACATCCAAACCAAGGTAATGATAGAGAATCGGTTCTCCAGGTCTGCTTGCAAGGAGTCCTGAAACACAATCTACTTAGGTGTCTGTTTTGAAAGGAGACAAACAGATCTACATGAGGTATTTGACACATCTGAATCAGTTCCTGGAAGACCTATTCATTGAGCTTTCACTTGTGATGGTTTACCTAGGACATACTTATCTAGCCTGCCACTACGTTTTCTCTAACAGTGTATGAGATGCCAGAAAAATTAAGGAGTGCTGAAGAGTCAACTCCCAAGCTATCACTGCCAGCCAGCCAACACAGATGGCATGACCTTGTGCCCCCTTTTATGTACTATGTTGCAGTGGTGTGGTCTTTAATGTTCTGGAGAGGACCAAGGTCTGAAACATGATGTAAAGATTTTATGGCATGAATGGCAGCCAAAACTTCTTTGCTACTGATGTGCCTTTGTCTGAATTGTCCAACAATGCTTACACTTCTACCCCCTTTCAAACTGCTCCCTAAGCAAAATCTGAAAAAGTGTACAGATTGTGTTGCGGTGGGAGGACAAAAAAGGGAGACCTGGATTGTGAGCAATCTGATCCCTCCACCAAACCAGTTTTGACTTTATAAAGCACAGGATTGGAATGTGAAAATCCATGGGATGAGAATGTTGGGTGCACATTTTTTGAGGTACCAATGAATCTTTCTTGTATATAGCCTGGCAATGGGAATCATGGGAACAGTAGCAGACCTACATTTTTAAGATCCTGAAGCTTGAACTGTTATAGGGTCTCTTCATAACCAGCAACAATAGGGCAACATCCAACAAGGTCCAAAAGGCCTTGCTGCTCTTGCAAGGACCTAAAGGCGCAAATGGCAAAGAATGAAGTGGTGAGGTGGAGTTCTTGAAAATGGGTTATACAGTGAGCCTCTTCCCACAAGAAACGAGGTCTTGGTAACTGCTATCTTCTCTTCAGTGGAACTCTGCCATGGCAGATCATCACAATTTTGTTTTTAAATTCAACCACTGCATCACAGATTTTGATTAAAATTGCTGTAGTGGGTTATCTCACATGTCAAAGTCACTGGTGTGAACAAAAATTTTCTAGGCTAGGCCTTACAGTTTTCAAGTTATAGGGGATGAAAATTAGGGAAATGTTATATACATGCAAAATGCATCATAGAATAATTAAATAAAACATAGCAAAGACCACAGTTAATCATCATCATCTTCTTTCGGCTGTTCCCGTTAGGGGTCACCACAGTGGATCATCTGTTTCCAATTCTTCCTGTCCTCTGCATCTTGCTCTGTCACACCAACCACCTGCATGCCCTCTCTCACCACATCCATAAACCTAATCTTAGGCCTTCCTCTTTTCCTGTTACCTGGTAGCTTCATCCTTAGCATCTTTTTCCCAACATACTCAGCATCCCTCAACACATGTCCAAACCAATGTAATCTTCCCTCTCTGGCTTTGTCTCCAAACCTTCCAACCTGGGCTGACCATCTAATATACTTATTTCTAATCCTGTCCACCCTTGTCACACCCAGTGCAAATCTTAACATCTTTAACTCTGCCACATCCAGCTCTAACTCCTGTCTTTTTGTCAATGCCACTGTCTCCAACCCATATAACATAGCTGGTCTCACTAACCTCTTGTAGATCTTCCCTTTCACTCTTACTGGTACTTGTCTGTCACAAATCACTCCTGACACTCTTCTCCACCCACTCCATCCTGCCTGTACTCTATTCTTCACCTCTCATCCACACTCACCATTACTCTGAACTACTGATCCCAAGTATTTAAACTCATCCACCTTCACCACCTCTACTCCTTGGATCCTCACCATTCCTCTATCCTCCCTCTCACTCACACACATATATTCTGTCTTAGTCCTGCTGACCTTCATTCCTCTTCTCTCCAGAGCATATCTCCATCTCTCCAAATATAATCTTTTATTTTAGACACATTTTGACATAACTCTAACCACCTAATCGAACTTAACCTAATCTTTAATGTACATTTTACTTGTGAAGGGAAAACTATGTCTACATTCTGCAAAAGTTAGTTTAGGTTAGGTTAAGTTAGATTAGGTGGTTAGAGTTATGGCACAATGTGAACAGAGTATTCCCTTCAAAAGTAAAATATACAATATTGGTGCTCAACTCGCATTTGATTTTATGAATGTAAATTACGACATTGGCAAAAACAAATTACTATTGTAGTGAACAATAACATCCTGTACATACAGTAAAAAAATAAAAATAATAATACGGTAACAATATACATACAAATCCACACACATAGATAGAGTGTACTATTATAAGGATTGAGCTTGAGCAATGAAATATAAAATATACCCAAAGGCCGAAGCATTGACTAATACATAAAAAAGAACACAATTACAGCCATAAAGTTATTAATTCATTTTGCTTTATTCCTTATTGAATATATATTTTATTCAAACAGTACTGTCCCCAAAATGCCCCAAGTCAATCAGATTCTGCAAAAATACTGAATAGAAAAAATGTTGTAGAAGAAAAACAATAGTTATATAAAAACTCAATAGGTGGTGCTGGGGAGGAGCGAAGATGCCATGATGAAAAATGATTCAGGTAAACTGTTGTAAAGGCATTACCCTCAAAATGACCCATGTATATACTTATGTTCAACTATCTACAAAGAATTCTACCACTAGAAATATTGTAAATGAAAAATAGACCAGGTCTGCCACTTCCAAAAAAATCAACTCAATAAAAAAAAATATAAAAATCTCATGCTAGAAAACAGAAATATCTCAGTAAATATGGGAACTGGAGCTAAACATCTTTAACACTAAACACTAACAACAATATAATGGAAAACTTACCAAAAACGAAGAAAAAGAAAATTTGGAGGGAAAAAAATCACACTACCCAACATCAATGCATGGGAAAAAAGTACTGGTTCATTCTCTACTAGATAGGAAGTTGGAAGGAGGTCATCAGAGGGGGCTCATTAAGATAAAGAGGTGAAAATTTGATTTTTGGTGTTAAAATGCACAAACAAGACAAGTGCAGCCTTAACTGAGAATTCAGATTTTTTTTTATGGTTCCCACTGGCTCGAGCCTAAGGGCAGAGGCTGAGTTGTAGAACTATTAAGCCGTGCATCAACAAAGGATTAGAGGATCCTACTGTCAAAATGTAGATTTTGGCAAGCTCAACAAGCCCATACAGCTGGGAGTTGGACACTGCAAGCTCCCAAGAAAATTTTTAAATTTGACCAATTACAGGGGCATTTTGAGGCCATATAAAATGGGTATTACAGCCTAGTCTATCTTAGAATGTCTAAGGTCAATATTAAGTACTTAAACCCATTAGCTTATTGTTCTATCACTAAAATAGCCTTGTTTTAATAACATACACTTAAAAAAAAACTCCATTGATTTTGCTGAAAAATTCACTCATTAAAAAAAGTTGCTTCAGGGGCCCTCCAGGATTAGGGGTCCTGAAGCTTAAGCTTCATTAGTTTCATAATATAGCCACCACTGCACGTAAATCATAGACGTCATAGAAGCCATGAGGAACAGTATCTTAAGAAATTCTCTGGCATTAGCTTGAAAATTGAGAAAAAAGTTCAAGTACAGTTGTGTACACTTACCGTAAATTTAGATGTTCGAGTGTATTCACTGTTGCAGTCCTCACATATGGGTTTATCCAGCTCCTGGTACCCTCAGTCAGCCCAAATACCAGAGTCCTTGGTATATGACGTTGGCTGCCGCCGGTTGTAAAACTGATGTCAGTACGTCAGGTATAAAGGGAGGCAGATGATGCCATTTCCTCAGTTTTTCCTGCCTTAACTGTCAGGAGCCCCGAAAAGAAGGCTAATCCAGGAATGGAAGCACGCTGGACACATCATACAAAAAATAAAAATCCACAGTCTGTGCCTTAGGAAAAAAAGGGGAATGGAGGGTGGGAAACCAGGACTGCAACAGTGAATACACTCGAACATCTACATTTATTGTAAGTATACACAACTGTACTATGTTCTTCATGTTTCACTGTTGCAGTCCTCACATATGGGTTGATTCCCAAAGCCCACTAAGAAGACAAAGGGGGGAGGAAGGATCACAGATTAAGGGTTGGTAAGGAGGCCATGCAAAACTGCAGAGGCAAAACCAGCCCTGGATTTAGAAAACAAAGGTAGATTGTAATACTTTGTGAAAGTATGGACAGAAGACCAAGTAGCTGCTTCTAGAATGTCCTTAGTAGGCACACCTCTCAGACAGGCTGCAGAAGTAGATGTTGCTCTAGTAGAATGGGTCCTAATACCCTGAGGGGGTACCTTTCCATGCTGCAGGTAACAAAAGTGAATACAATGAGCAATCCATTTGGAGATGGGTTTGTTTTGAAATAGCTTTACCCTGAGCCCCAGGAGCAAAACTAACCAATAACTGTTCAGATTTTCGAAAGGATTTAGTCCCAAGTAAAATCTCAGCTGTCTATGCACATCAAGAGAGTGCAGAATCCTTTCCCCTTTATTTTGGGGATTGTTGAAAAATGTAGGCAGGTGAATAGACTGGTTAAGGGTTAAACTGGAAACTACCTTAAGCATAAAGGAGGGATTGGTTCTCAGAGAAACCCGATCTGAGTGAAAAATAATGAAAGGTTCTACTGCCATTAAGGCTTGCAGCTCAGATACCCTTCTAGCTGAAGTAATAGCTAAAAGGAAAGCAGTCTTTCAGGATAGAAACTTCAAATCTGCAGAGGCAGCAGGTTAAAAAGGAGGCACAGTAAGTTTTTTCCAGGACAAAATTAAGATCCCAGGCAGGAGTAGGAGCTCTTCTGGGAGGTCTAAGACTACAAGCTCCCCTCAGGAACTGTTTCATCAAGGGGTGAAAAAAAATGGGTTGCTCAAAAGAACAATGAGCCGAAATTGCTGAAGCGTGAATTTTAATTGAAGAAAAAGAAAGTCCACCATTAAGCAATCCTGCTAGGTAGTCAAGAATGAGTGAAAGAGAAGGATGAGAAGAGTCTTCTCCTTTAGCTACCATCCAAGAGCAAAATCTCTTCCATTTATCTGCATAGGATTTTCTTGTGCTACGCCTCCTGGCCTCTTGAAGGACTTCAACCACCTGTTGGGAAAGATTTAAGGTATTAGTCAGGCAGTTAAATGCAGAGTTTGAAGATGAGGATGAAGGAACTTTCCCCCTCCCTGAACCAACAGATCTGGTACCAGGGGAAGATGCCAAGGTTGAGCGTGGGAAAGACTGTGAAGGAGGGGATACCAATGCTGCCTGGGCCAATCTAGAGCTATCGGAATAGCCTTTGGTTTTTCATCCCTAATCTTAAGCAGCACTCTGGGAATAAGAGGCAGAGGAGGGAATGCATAAACTGAGAGATGTGTCCATGGGAAGGACAACGCATCCACCCTCCAAGCTTTGTTGTGAAACTCCCTGGTGCAGAAGGTTGGAAGGAGATGATTTGTGTGAGAAGAGAAATGATTCACTTGTGGGGTGCCCCAACGATGAGTGATGCGATGGAAAATGTTCCTGTTCAGTTGCCACTCGTGAGGATCCAGAATATGTCTGCTCAAATGATCCGCCAAGGAGTTTAGCCTCCCTGGAAGATAGTGAGCTATTAGATGTAAGCCCATGGATGCTGCTATGAACCATAGTCTCATGTTTTTGTCTGCACAAGGGGTAAGAGTGAGTCCCCCCTTGCTTGTTGATGTACCACATGTGGTATTGTCTGTCCTGATTAGCAGAGTCCCAGGGTAGAGTAGGTCCTTGAAAGCCAGCAAGACCAAGGCCTTGCTGAGAGCTGGGTCATGCTTGCCAAGTTCATGAAGTAAGTGGAAAGATCTTCTTGCTTCTGTTGAGGGAGGAATACCATCTGGGTGGCTGTATTCTGACTCACTCCCAGGAAAACAATCTCCCTTGAAGGAGCCAACTTTGACTTCTTTTTGCTGAGTGTGTAACCCAAAGAGGTGAGATTGTTCTTCATGAAATCCAAATCCTTTTCTAATTGTTCTGGGGAGTTTGCTTGAATGAGACAGTCATCCAGGCAAGGATACATTTGAATGTTTATCTGCCTGCAAAAAGCAATGGCTGGAACCAGGCACTTCATAAAAACTCTGAGAGCAGTAGATAAGCCAAAGGCCAATGCAGAGAATTGAAAGTGTTGCTCCCCAGCCCTGAAGCGAAGGAACTGCCTGCAACTTTCCCTTATTGGGATGTGCAGATAAGCCTCCTTGAGATCCAAAGTTACCAGCTAGGAATCATTGCCCAGCATTGGTAGTAATTGTTGAAGGGTGAGCATCTTGAATTTGGGAATCAGCAGACAAGTGTTTAGAAGGGACAGATCCAGAATAGGGTGCCAGGTACCCCCTTTCTTGGGTACCAGAAAAAGCCTTGAATAAAAACCTAGGCCTGCCTGATTTGCAGGAACTAGCTCTATGGCCCCCATAGTCAGTAAAGAAGAAATTTGAGTTTCTATCTCTGCCTTGAGAGTTTTGGGTATGTCTGGGTACCCTTGTAAAACAGGGAAGGTGTGAAAGTAAAACTTGTAACCTTGGTTTACTATATTGAGCACCCATTTGTTGTCTGTGATAGCACACCATATTTCTGCGAACCTGGCTAACCTTCCCCCCAATGGAACCTCAGGGTCCACAGCGGTAGGCACAAGAAAGTCAGAGTCCTTGAGAATGCTTGCTTTGGGAAGCTGGCTTAGAACTCCCTGATTTAGCAGAAGAAGAATGCCATTGTTTAGCCCATTGAGGTGCAGAAGCCTGCCCTCTGGAAGATCTGAAACCCCTAGGCCTAGAGCGACCCTGCTTGTCAGGATCAAGGAAAGACCAATTCTTGGAAGGATAATGCCTACTAAACCGAGGAAGCTGAACCTGAAGGAAATCTTTTACAGCTTGCATAGATTTTGCCTTATCGCAAGCCCCGGTGGTACAGCGGTAGCATTGTTGCCTCACAGCAAGAGGTTCTCCTGTTCAATTCTAGGCTGCAGTGCTTTCTGTGTGGAGTCTGCATACCCTCCCTGCAGTCGAGTGGCCTCTGAAAGACATGCGTGAATGGGCGTGCCTTCGCTGAAGGTTGGGCGTCAGGCTGGCAACTCGGCACCATAAAAATCTACTGCCAATCATTAGTGGACCGGAGTTCCGCTGTGGTGACCCCTAACCGGGAAAAGCCAAAAAGACAAACATAGATTTTGCTTTATCCTCCAACTTTTTCAGTACCTTCTCAGGCTTATTACCAAAAAGATTGTCCTTGTGCAAAGGAACATCCAGCAATTTAGACTTAACTGGTTCAGAAAAAGGCTGCTCCCTGAGCCAAGCATGCCTTCTAATTATGGAACCAGTGGCTGCTGCTCTGCAGGAAGTCTCCAAAGTGTCAAAACCACAATGAAGTGAATGCTTATTAACTAAAGTGGCAGAATTCAGTAAATCTTTGTTTTCCATCATGGAAGGAATATCCCCAAGTTTAGCCTTAATAGCCTCCAACGTATGCTGCTGATACTTACGTATGTGAAAAAGACAATTCACAGATCTAATGGCAAGAGTTGCAGAAGTATAGACTTTTTTACTCCACCTGTCCAAGGCCCTAGATTCCTTATCAGAAGGCACAGGGTTTCTAGCAATATTAGCCTTAACACCCTTGGGGCCTTGAGAAATAATTTCTGGATCAGCAGTACGGTTTCTAAAAAGGAATTGATGAGATTCAGGAACCCTGTAATATCTATCCAGTTTTCTGGGGGCAGGAGGAACAGAATTAGGAGTTAAAGAATTTTCCATGAAAACATCATCCACAACTTCCAAAACTGGAGGTATAGCCAGAGGCTTATGCTGTGGCAAATCTAAAAATTCCCTGATTCTTTTCTTAGACTGTGTAAAATCCTGACATTCCCACTTAAAATGCGCCCTGAGAGTATTCAAAGTATCGCCAAAGGAAAAATCTTCTGGAGGGGAGGCAGAAGGGATAGAGTAGGATAGAGGAGCATCAGAATCCTCAAAGGCAGAAAAAAGTTGAGAATTTCCTTCTTCCCAGCAGACATACCGGAAATCTCAGAATCTGAGACAGACAAACCATCAGGAGATAACTGCCTAGCCCTCTTTGAAGGGGGGGGGGTGAGAGCCCCTAATCAGGGAAAGAAGATCACCAGCCATCTTTACCAACTGGGAACTGAAGTACAGAAGGGGAGGCCATCGCTTTACAAGCAAACTGGAGGGACACGGGAGGTCTAGCAACTACAGAAGTCTGAGCTAAGGTAGTCGGTCTGGTTCTGGTCTCATGTCGAAAAGAAGAGGCGTCAGAAGCCGATGCCTGCAAAGCGGCTTCTGGACCCATCTGAGGCAGCGACAGGCAGAGGGTCTAAAGATGAAATAACAGCCTGCGGCATGGAGGACTCCGTAAAGGTCTCAGCAGAGACTTGAAGCTGAAAATCTGCGGACTGCAGGGGCTGCGAAAGTGCCTCACTGACTACCGCTGTGCTGATGACCAATTTCACCAGTGCGTCATCAGTATATTTAACCCTAGGCCTGTCGCGGTCCTTGTCTTTGCGTTTCTTAGGAAGATCCGAAGTTGGAAGACCAGAAGATACCATACTGACAAACTTAGACCAAACTCCGAAATGCTTATACAAAATCTTAGCTCTACGGTGTATGTTATGCGGGTTAAAGGAAGCACATCGATCTCAGTTAGGGACGTCGTGCTCAAGACCCAAACAAGTTATACAAGAAGAATGGAAATCGTGGTGCAGAATCTGTTTTCTACAGTCAAGATAGTTATTAACTTTATTTGAAATTCGTTAAAGCAAGAAAAGAGGATCCCCAACGGGGTACTTTATCTGAAGGAGTCTTCAACTTGGTAGTCAGAAAGTGAAACAAAGGTAAACGGCCGACCGGCACTAGTGCAAATTGCATCTGCTTCGGACTCTGTGGCAAGAAAGACTGAGGAAATGGCGTTGGCTACCTCCCTTTATACCTGGCGTACTGGCATCAGTTTTACAACCGGTGGCAGCCAATGTCATATACCAAGGACTCTGGTATTCAGGCCGTCTGAGGGCTACCGGGAGCCGGATAACCCATATGTGAGGACTGCAACAGTGAAACACGACAAACATCTTTTAGATACAAATCCACTTCCTCTTGAGGAAGGAAAGCCTTTCGCATCACAGTGTCTTAGCAAGCAACCTAGAAGTACAACACTGTTTGACAAAGTAAGAAAGGATTTTTGAATATTTATTGTGAATCTCAGATGGTTGAGAAGAGAAGATAGCTTTGTTAATGACTCCTGGCATCTGGGAAAAGCTGCCTAAATAAGGAAAAATGTGAATATCCTGCAATCTGCAGTGGGCGACCACTGGGGCTAGACACGTAACACTTTTGGTGCAGTGGGCAGTACAAAGAGTAATGCAGAGAAGTGATAATGTGTTGCTAATACACAAAATGTTAGAAATCTCTTGAAGTTGCTTGCTATGGGAATGTGACAGTAATCGTTTTTGAGGTCTACAGTTACCATGCCACTGAGCTTGGACCAGAGCTAACACTGTTTGAAGAGTCAACATCTTAAATTTTGTAATCTTCACAAAAAAGGCTGAAAAAAAGAGAGATCCAAAATTAGTATTCAAGAGTGCATTTTCTTTGAAACCAGAAACATTCTGGAGCAAAATCTCTTTCCTATTGGTTCCTCATTCTGTATGAATCCTGCTTCTGGCAGGAGCTGGAGCACTTGGGGAAACAACTATACTTGATTACTAGGTTGGGGAGATCTCTCTGAAAACAGGGAGCTTTTCTATACACTGCCAACTGTAGCCCTCCTGGATCACCTACAAAACCTGTTTGTCTGAGATAATCTGTTGCCATGAGGGAGCTCTGAGGGTCAGAATCTATGAAAGGGGAAGAGATGCTGGGGAAGAAGAGGGAGTGAAGTTGACCAAATTTCTGCCACAGTCATTCTGAGGCTGAAACATGACCCTGTTTTAGGGAAAAAAATCCTTGTTTTTAGGGAGTGTTATTGGTCCCCTCCTGCCATTTGTTCTTAGGTGCTTGCGTGTTAGCAGAAAGCACTGCTTGATTGTTTTGTCTTTTAAAGGGAGTAGAGGGTTTGGAAGGGAAGAACCTGGGGACCTCAAAATGCTGGAAACTACTTTCATTAATGTGCCCTTCTCATCCCATTGCTCGAGGACTACTGCGTAGCAGAAGGGTCAGAAATACTCTCCCTGCCCAGAAAGAATTTGAAACTTCTGACTTTGAATCACCTGAAAACTTTTGATTGCATACCATGTCAAATATTTTCAGGACTCTGGTGGAAGGAGAAACCCTGTAAACAGTATCAACACAATCCTACACACTTTTTAATGCATGTTTAGAAATTTGAGACAGGTTACAAATGACATGATTCAAATAAGACCTACCTTCAGGAGGTTGAGAAGCAGAAAAGTCTCTCAGACTAGTGGCACACTTCAGTATAATGTTCCACCTGTAACCCTGGTAATTAGGAAATCTAAAGGCTACAGGAAAGGAAGAAAAGAGTCTCATACCTAGCCAGCAGCTTACCCTCTTCATCCCCAGGAAATGGGTTAAGGGAGGTGAGGAGTAGGTTCACAACAGGAGCAGTAGAAGAAATAGCTGCTGGATCAACTCTAAAATGAGAACAGAGGCGTGTTAGTTTGAGAGACTTTATACGGCCTATCTGCCTTTTTAAATACTGATGGTTGAAAATCTGGAGAGTTGCAGGCAGCAGTAAAAGCATCCTCCAAGGCTGGCAGTATGGAAGGAATAAGTGCAATATGTGGGGCTTCTTGTTCTAATAAGTTGCAGTATCTGACCAGTTATAGGGAAACATCCACCTGTTCATACAAAAACATGTCTTTTCTAGAGATAGTCCTAGAAAAGGTAAAAGCCTCCATTTGTAAAATTTTAGGCTCACTCTCTAAAGAGTAAGAGTTTTGGGCTATAAAACCCTCAGGTGATGCAAGCTGGTCTCTGCCCACATCAGACTCATCAGAAAAAGCATCTCCATCACTGGCAGTGAAAGAGTAAGGAACAGGAGGAGGAATTTAGTACCCAGCACTGACAGTCTGCAAAAAACTCCTGGCTAAAGAAAGAACATAATTTTTTTAAACAAATACACCCTCTCTCTGTTACCAGAATTATTAACTTTCTATTTTTTTCTAGGAACATCCTTGGGAGGATGATAGACAGGTAAATAAATAAATGCCTTGACCATCACTTGTTGACTGGGTTAGTCCACTAGGCTACTAGCTTCTTTTCAGGAGAGACCCAAGGTGGTATTTACACCACTAGAGGAAATTTGGCCATAGTGTCAGGGAAATTCCCCTACTCACTATGACACTCATGGTGCATGCAGCCATCAAGTGTGAGCATCCGTTCCATTCCTAGTGCAGGGGCAGCTGGGAGAATGGCATACAAAATATGGCAACCAGAGAAAATGGAGTAAAGGTAAATGTAGACTCCATAGAGCTGTTTGCTGAGTTTGCAAAGGAGAGCACTGTTTAGCAGAAGGAAGATGGAGATCGGATTGATGATTCGGAGAAGATATTCTAGTGGGAGCTACTTGAAGGGTCGGAAGGTGAAGTAGTAGTTATAATTACAACCCTCCAGTCAGGAGGGGTTGTGGGATGATATATTAGAAGAAAATTTGCTAAAACACAGTGAGCCAGAGACGGAGAAAGAAATGTGGGGCAAAATGATGGAGATTAAGTAAGATGAACAGCAAATAAAGAAGAGGTAGTTTGCAGAAGTAGTCAGAACACAAAAAGAAGTCAGACGGGAGAGAACAAGACAGAAGAATCTGACAAGAAGTAGTATGTAGTGAGAATTCAGACTAAGGAAAAATTGGAAGTGGACAGGTATGAAATATGGGACAAGATTGTTGTGCCTTTGGGCAAAAAGCCACAGGATGTAAGAGCTTTTATTCTGATTACAAGAGAGACGTACTGTGACATTTTTTGAGACTCCCAAAATTTTTGAAAAATATGAATAATGCACAAAAATGGGGAAGGGGAGAGGGAAAGTGGAACAGATTAGAGAACTTGGCATAGCTCCTCGTGGTCCCCTGCAGAGTTCCTAAGCCAGCAGACAGCAGAAAAAGCAACTTTCTTGATCATAAGTATTTTTTAAAACTTTTTGTTTGCATTTTTCGATCTTTTAAGCTTTTCGACTACTGTTTGTGCCTTTATTACTGTTTTATTGCCTTATTTTCCTGTGTTTGTGAGCTTATATTGTTGATTGCACTTGTGGGCTAAAGTATTGCTTAAAAGTAACTAACAGGCTAATACACTCAAGTGTACCAGCCTTTGATAGCAATTTAGTCGAAAACAAAGCATTTACTGCATTTTTTCCTGTCTGTTTGAAAAAAAAAAAAAAACAAAAAAATATTTCTCCTTTCCTAAACTTTACTTGCTAGTTGTTCCAGTGATCAGATTTTGCTGATCCCTGGGCTTTGTATTTGGTTTCTGTGTTCCTCCATTTTCTTGTGTGGCCAGAGGTAGTTTCTTTACTCACCAGTGGGAGTGGGGAGTACTGAGCTGCTTGTTTGTCCTCAGAGGAGTGGTTAGAAGCAGCAACTTGTAATTTGTTGGCCATTTTGCGTCATTTCCTGTTTTTTCCAGCCCCCTGCTATAAAGCACGCTTTGGCGGGCTTTTCTGGCATTAGAGAACTTGGCATAGCTCCTCGTGGTCCCCTGCAGAGTTCCTAAGCCAGCAGAGAGCAGAAAAAGCTACTTTCTTGATCATAAGTATTTTTTAAAACTTTTTGTTTGCATTTTTCGATCTTTTAAGCTTTTCGACTACTGTTTGTGCCTTTATTACTGTTTTATTGCCTTATTTTCCTGTGTTTGTGAGCTTATATTGTTGATTGCACTTGTGGGCTAAAGTATTGCTTAAAAGTAACTAACAGGCTAATACACTCAAGTGTACCAGCCTTTGATAGCAATTTAGTCGAAAACAAAGCATTTACTGCATTTTTCCTGTCTGTTTGAAAAAAAAAAAAAAAAAACAAAAAATATTTCTCCTTTCCTAAACTTTACTTGCTAGTTGTTCCAGTGATCAGATTTTGCTGATCCCTGGGCTTTGTATTTGGTTTCTGTGTTCCTCCATTTTCTTGTGTGGCCAGAGGTAGTTTCTTTACTCACCAGTGGGAGTGGGGAGTACTGAGCTGCTTGTTTGTCCTCAGAGGAGTGGTTAGAAGCAGCAACTTGTAATTTGTTGGCCATTTTGGGTCATTTCCTGTTTTTTCCAGCCCCCTGCTATAAAGCACGCGTTAGCGCGGAGCTGCTACCGTTGCACACTAGGGCAGCGCCGGTTAAGCAGATTTAAATTATTAGTGCTACCTAAAGTTCACTCTTCAAATTTTCCCTTAAAACTACCTTCCTCAAAGTGTACTACTGTTCTATTTAGTATATCCTCCAACTATAAATTATCTCTACTTGACACCCAAGTAGACTATTCTCTATCCGTATAGCTAAGCACTTGCTCCTACAGTACTTATCACCTCGATACAGCACTCTTGTTATAGAAAGTACTCCAAAAAAAGCAAACCCCATTTCTCGGTCACCCACATCCCCAAAAGCTTTTTTTAAGTTTTTCTGTCTATTCCTTCTAGCATGTCGAGGGATCTGTTGCTAATATCCTCTCCTGCTCAGCTGGTGAACCTGGGATTATTGAGGCAATGTTACAATTGCCTCATGTACACAGACAACCCTCTCCTCCTCCCACAAAACACAAATACATGCGAGAGATGCAACTATACGGCCAAACTGGAGGCTGAGCTCTCTCAACATAGGACTGGCAAGACCAGACAGGAGGAGAAGGTAACCACACACACTATAGACCCAGTCTCACATAATACCATCACAACCTCAAATCATACACATAAACTCACAAAGACATACTCGGAGGCTCTGATCAAAAATCTACCAAAACAGCAGAGGCCATCAAAGCACACACCCAAACAACTACCACCTCAGAACACAACACCTGCATCACATAGACCACACAGTCAGAGTGTCAAGCAGTCACAGCCCTTAAGGCCAAACACTAAGCCAGACACACTAGTGATTGGTGACTCCATAGTCAGACACACTGACGTCCCGCTCACCAGACTGAGTAAGGAGAAGGTCACAGTAAGCTGCCTGTCGGGTGCTAGAATCCGCCACATAATGCATGCACTCAGGTCTCTCAACAGCAGGTACAAGTACGACTCAATCATTGTCCACGCTGGTGTAAACGACCTGAGACGTACCTCCCTGGACTACATGAAAAGAGACATAGAGGAGCTCTCTGATTATGTAGCCCAGGCAGGTATGACCCTGACCTTGAGCAGTATCCTACCTTCACCAAGAATGATGCCACAATACAGAGATAAGATGATCAGTTTTAACAACTGGCTTAAACTCTGGTGTCATTCAAAGGGGATCCAATGTCTGTCTGCCTGGGATGACATGCTGGACAAGCCACGCTGCTTCGCAAGGGACGGCTTGCACTTGTCACCCTGGGATTCGGATTTTGGCAAAGGCTCTTGCCACCCCATAGTGCCTTTTTAGGCAAGGCTCAAATTCTAAACCTACCACCCTAGAACAAAACAAAGAAAAAAAACTAAGGGTAATGCTGCTCAATGCCAGAAGTCTCAACCTCAAGATGCACGCACTCGAGGCCCTTCTCAGTATGGAGAACATCGATGTCTGTGCTGTGACAGAAACCTGGTTCAAGGCTCCTGAGAGCACCCCAGCACTATCAGGTTTTACCTCATATCATGCGTTCCGGCCACAAAACCCGGACAATACCAAGAAAGGAGGAGGGGTATCCATATTCATCAAAGACACCCACACCTCAAGATTGGTGGCATCGCACGATGCATCGGAAACCATCCAGGTGCAATTAACCATAGGCAAGACTGCTATGCAAATTGTAGCATGTTACAGGCCTCCCTCGCAAACTCAGGAACCTCACATGGCCTTCCTGAAAACACTGGAGGGGATAAATGTATCTCCGAACACCATCATACTAGGTGACTTCAACTACCCTAATATAGACTGGGAACACTACTCAAGCCCAAACACTCTAGCCCAAAAGTTCCTGGAATTCATAAACTCAAATGCCATGGAACAACTAGTCACCATCCCCACAAGAGGAGAAAACATACTTGATCTCACCATCACGAACATGGGAGCACAATGTTCAACGCCAGAAGTATACCCCTCACTGGTGAGATCTGATCACAAACTAATCTCGCTGGAGGTCCTCATCTCGCCCCCACCCAAAATGAAAAAGACCACAGTAAAGAACTTCTCGAAAGCCGACTTCACACTTCTAAAGACTAGTGTGGTCTCCTTTAAGGCCCCTGAGCCGGCGGTTAACATTACTCAAATCGCTGAATCACTTACAAATGCCTTCTACCAGCACCTGCAGGGCTGCATGGATCCGGCAATCCCAAGCAAAACAAAGACTCTTTGTACCAAAGGCAAGCGTCCAGTCTGGTGGACCCCAGCCATAAACAAACTCTACAATAAAAGGAGAAAGCTACTACAAGATAGAGCAAAATCCTTAAAAGGTAAGAAACCGCTGATCACTATAAGTAAAAAGCTAAGAGCTCTCATAAAATCATCCAAAGCTAATTTTGAGAAAAAAATAGCTAAGGACTCTAAAGACAACCATAAAGCATTCTTTAGCTATGTCAGAAACCTAGGAGGAAACTCCCAGATATGCTCAGAATTAGTTCAAAATGATGTGAAGATTACTGATCCTACAGACATTGCCAACATACTGGCTGACAGGTTCAGTGCAAACTTCTCCCCACCCTCCCCGCCTAAAGAAGAGATATCTATACCAAATGATTGTAGCCCCCCAAACATCTCCAACGCTCAGGTGAGAACTGCTCTCTCCAAGGCAAAGAACACAGCATCCATGGGACCTGATGGTGTCCCCGGCTGTGTGCTCCATGAACTCAACGAGGAATTAAACCCACAGTTAGGACAGCTGTTTAATCTTAGTCTCACCTCCAGATATGTACCCAGGGAGTGGCGCACAGCGACTGTGGTCCCACTCCACAAAGGCGGTGCCTCCACTGACCCTGGAAATTGCCGTCCCATTAGCTTGACAAGCCTATCTGCAAAGCCATGGAAAGGATCATAATGGATCTCATAAATAAAGACATAGGGAATTTGCAGACTTTGGATCCAACCCAGTTTGGCTTTGTCAAAGGCAGATCATGCCTTTTAAACTTGGTTGACTTTTTTGAAACAGTCACCAAGGCCATTGACGAGGGAAAGGCAGTCCATACAGCCTACCTAAACCTGGCGAAGGCTTTCGATACAATACCCCACTCGGGTATCATTGAAAAACTCATCAACTTAAATGTAAACCCATACATTACAAGATGGGTTGCAAACTGGCTGAGTGACAGAACCCACAGGGTCAGAGTTGCTGGCGCCATGTCAGACTCTAAGCCTGTCACAAGTGGTGTCCCACAGGGCTCAGTCCTGGGCCCACTCTTGTTTGGCATCTACTTTTCTGAAGTACAAGCAAACACAGGAGGGTTATGGCTGACAAAGTTCGCAGATGACTGCAAACTGGGCGCCGTAGTTGAGAACACATCCGACACAGATATTCTTCAGAAGGGTCTCACAGAAACGGATAACTGGTGCCAGAGCCATGGCCTCAAGTTAAATGCCAAGAAATGCATAGTCATACCCTTCGTGAAAAATAAGGTTACCCCTAGCTACCATATAGGTGGCAATCCCCTGAACACAGAAGAAGTTATTAGGGACCTGGGAACCCAGGTTGACAGTAGCCTTTCATTCGACACTCATATTGCTAAAGTAGTTAGGAAGACCTTCTACATTGCCCACCTTATCATGAAGGGATTCACATCTAGATCAAGGGAAGTCATAGTCTCCCTATACTCATCACTCATCCGACCAATGATCGAGTACAATGCCCCATTCGGAATGTATCTGACCCGACACTTGCAGCAGCTGGAGAGGCCACAAAAGTTCCTCACCAAAAGGATAAAGGGTCTCAAAAATCTGTCTTATGCTGCACGACTGAAACAACTCCAGTTATATTCAGTTGCGTGCAGCTTACTCAGAGGTGACCTATGCCTGACATACAAGGCCATGTCAAACCCAGATTTGATGAATATGCTTCATCTCAAAAATCTAGATCCCTCAGAGCCACAAGGGCGGGTGACTTAAACCTCGACACGGTTATTAATAGGACGTGCTGGAGGGATAGATTCATCACCCAAAGACTCCCTATGCTGTGGAACAAAATCCCGGTTTATGTGAGGCAGAGCACCTCGCTGGCCTTGTTCAAGAGGAATCTTGACCAATGGATGGGAGATCGCAGATACACCCCAGGGGTTACCTCAGTGTCACTGCTCGACAGAGGCACAGCTAAATAATGGGCATAGTTTCTCCAAACTAAGGGGTGGCGTAAGCCACAAAACTATGGCTAGGCTTATAAATGCCCTCGGGCAGATAGCCTAGTATGAACCTATGAACCTAAGAAGTTAGTGATGAAGAAGACATAAATTGGAAAATAGTTAAAAGAAAAGTTCAATTGAGAAAAGGGGTAAAGATAGGAAAAGAAAATTTCAGGATTTAGGAATGAAAGTAAAAAAGAAAGGACATGGAGAAATAAACAATTTATTAAGGATTAAAGAGAAATACGGTGAATAAAGATAAAGTGATGGTACTAGTAGTAAACTGTCTTTCGGCTTTTCCCGGTTAGGGGTCGCCACAGCGGAACTCCGGTCCTCTAATGATTGGCAGCAGATTTTTACATGCTGGCTTGCCGGGCCTAACACACAACCTTCAACGAAGGAACGCCCATTCACGCATGTCGACACACAGAAGACGCTCTGAGAATCGAACGTGCAACGTCTAACTGTGAGGCGACAACGCTACCGCAGCACCACCACTGCAGTGGTACTAGTAGAAAAATGTACAAAGCTAGAATTATAGAATCTGAACAGAAGTACATATTGTAGAGGAAAATTTCAAACAGAGATAGGTTATTTTCTGTTATCTAAAACCATGAGAACTGTTATAGAAAAGGCAGCAGAAACAGGTGATCATTTGGCAATATTGATTGAAGCAGATGAGAATAAAGAATATATTAAAAGTGGGAAAGGAATTTGGAGAATTAATGAAAAGGGATGGAATGAGAAAGGTCGAAGATATAACAATGTTATGGAAGGATTATTTGACAATGAGAGATTTTTTATAAAAAATGGTCAGAATGGTGGATAACATTTAAAGAAAAATATAAAATGTATTTAATACACGAAAAATAGGAAAAGACAAAACGGTACAAAGGAATACAGAGAAATACAAAATGCCATTTTAAATAGTCTTGACGGGCTTGAAAGGGAATATTTTAGAAATGAAAAGAGATTTATCAAAATAATCAAGCGAAAATTAAAGATTTATGATGCAAGCAAAAAATATTTTTACAAGGAAAAAAAAAGAGGTACAACCATAATGTATAAAAGTAAAAAAAGGTACCAGTATAGTGAGAGAGACTAAAAATAAAAAGGATATTTTGAAAAAAAAAAGGACAAATATAATTGACATCATACTTATGCATGTAAAAGAAATGATAAAAAAGAAAGGGATAAAAAGGAAAAATCAGTGGAGGGTAAAACAGTTTACAGAAGACATGAATAAGGGATTGGAACAACAAATTACAATAACAGAAATAGACAAATTAATGAAGAAAATAAATGTAAGGTCAGCAGCCAGACTGAATGGCATAGCATATTTAATATGCATGAATTTAATGCAATGGCAAAAATAAATTTTGATTAAGAGATTTAATGAATGGTTAAATGATGGAATTAATTATGAAGAAATATGTAGGGGTATTATGAGATTTATATGGAAGAAAGGAGAAAAGAACAAAATTAAAAATTGGAGGCCGATAATGTTAAATAATAGTGATTCTAAATTATTTATGAAAATACAAAAAGAGTAGAAAATAAGTTGAATTATATACTGGAAGAAGATAATTATGTGGTTGAAGGAAAATGAAGCCAAGAGATATTAATGATAATTGGGGAAATAGTGGATGATATTAAGAAAGGAAAAAAAATAAATACAATTAATACTGACTGATATAAAGTATTTGATTGAATACAGCATGGTATCTTATGACAAATAATGGAAGAATATAATTTTAGTATACAGATCAAGAAAGTATGTGAATCAGGGTATAAAAATATTAAAATCAGAATTTTAGAAAATGGGTGGATAAGTGAAAAAATAGAGATTAAAACAGGTGCAAAACAAGGCTACCAATCAGTAGTATTTTGTTTGTAATAGTTATGAAAAGTGTGATAAAAGGATTAAATGAAGAATTGAACCAACATAAATAAGTACAGAAAATGGGAGGGATAGATCTCATTATCATGTCTTATGCTGATGATATATAACATTAACAGCTAAAAATAAAGAAGAAACGAAGAAGGTAATTATAAATGCACATAACAGACTGCAAGAATTTGGACTAAAGCATCAATAAAGAAAAATGTAAGGGTTTTGGAGGAAATAAAGCGTTGGAAGGAATACAGTTTAAAAGAAAAAAATATCAGTGTTAGGAATTGATTTTGGAGAATGTGATATATTTGAAGAAACAATGAGAAAAAAAATTTGAAAGACATAAAGGGGCTTAATAGTATTTGGAGCAGGTATAGACTGTAATTTACTAAAATTACATTTGATAAGCACAATATGGATGGCAAAATTATCATATATAGCTAGTATATATATATGATACCAAGAGAAATGGAGAAGCAGTTTATTGAAATTATATTTCAATTTATTTGGGCATCTAGATTAAATCCAGTCAAAAGATGTTTTTTTTTTTTTTTATTTATGGAAAAGGAGGAAGGGGGTTGGGTTTACTGAATCCAATAGTATATGTAGCCTCATTACATTTATACAAGGTCTTGAAATGGTTAAACAGAAAACAGAATAAGTTGGTGATAAGTATATTTAAGGTGAAATGTAAGAGAAAATTGGGTTTAAATGAAACAAATAAAATGGAGAAAGAATGGAGAAATGAACAAATAAGAACGAATCAAGAAAAAAGCTACAGCCTATCCCACTAGTATACTACTAAATAGATCCATTCAAGAGTGCTTCATTCCCACCAACTGGAAAAGGGCATTTTTATCCTCCTTCTCCACAAAGGTGGAAACAATAATGATGCATTTAACTTCTGTCCAACTGCCATCCTCTCTCTCATCTCAAAAATTCTGTAAAAATGTATCCATAGCCAACTACTTAACGACCTACTATACCACAACCTCCTCTCCCTAACCCAACATGGGTTTAGGCCTACTCATAGCACCACCACTGCTCTTTTATCTTTCTTGGACAAAGTTAACTTTGCTTGAGACTCAGGATACCTTGTCTCCTCACCATTTCTTGACCTTTCAAATGCATTCGATATGGTCTCCCACCTCCTGCTTCTAACCAAACTGTCCAATTTAGGCATATCTCACCCTACCCAAGGCTGGTTTTCCAACTACCTTACAGACAGACAGAGACAACAAGCAACCAGATGGCATCAATCCCTCTCTCCTTTCCTCAATATCAATATTGGAGTCCCAACAAGGGTCTATACTACATCTACTGCTCTTCAGCAATTTCATTAATTATTTCCATACCAGCATACTCCATGGTAATATCATCCAATACACAGATGACTCCACCATCTGCATGGCCAAGTCTACTTCAGAACTACTTACACTCACCCAAAATGCCTTCATCTCCACTGAAACCTGGATGTATAATAACCATTTGGCCCTAAATGCTAATAAAATCAAACAAGAAGTTATATACTCACCATAACGTTCGATGTATGTAGTCCATCTCGCCTCACATTCTTACCCGTGGGTTCGGAGCCGAATATCGGCTCCGACTCGGCGGATTTTTACTAGCTCAAAGTCTCTCATTGGCTGGGCTAAGAGGGTATCCCCATGGTGCACTACTCCATATCCCCAGATCTAGTTTGCTGCGAAACAACATATGTACTTCATACACACATCACATCCATATAACCAGTCACTAATCAAAGGGACTCTCTGCAGGTGACAACCTATCCTCCAAATCCTCCAGGCAGGGGGAAGGTGGGAGGGTAAGTAAGAATGTAAGGCGAGATGGACTACATACATCGAACGTTATGGTGAGTACATAACTTCTTGATGTTATGTAGTCCTATCTCGTCTACATTCTTACCCGTGGGACAGCGTCCCTAGCACCTACATCCTGGGTGGCTCATAGGAAAATACTCCTGAGAACTGTGGAGCCAAAGGAAGATCTGCCCCTGGAGACCACGTCCAATTTGTAATGAGAAACAAAGGTGTGAGGAGAAGCCCAAGTAGCTGCCGCACATATATCATCCATTGACAATCTAGATTGCTAGGCTGTGGATATGGAAACAGCCCGCGTAGAATGTGCCTTGACTGGGAATGGCAAATTTTTACCTCCTGCCTGACAGATGAAGGAGATACAACTGGCTATCCATCTAGACAGCGTAACCTTGGATACCGGAGAACCCAATCGGTTTTCCGCAAAGGAGACAAAGAGTTGGTCAGACTTCCGGATATCTTTTGTCCGCTGTAGATAGAAGCGTAACTGTCTATGTACATCCAAGTGGTGAAATCTAAATTCTGCCTTGTTAGAGAAATGGGGGAAGAACACAGGCAGCTCAATGGATTGATTCATGTTAGACACGGAAGTCACTTTAGGAAGGAACGATGGGTTTGGTCTAAGAGAGACCCTATCTTTGTGGAAGATCAAATATGGGGGTTTGATGGAGAGGGCTTGAATTTCTGAGACCCGCCGTGCTGAAGTGATTGCTATTAAGAATACTGTTTTGCATGTTAAGAATTTTAAATCACAGGTAGCTGCGGGTTCAAATGGTGGTAGAGTATGGGCTTGAAGAACAAAATTGAGATCCCGGGGCATGATGGGTTCAGACACTGGGGGACGGAGCAACAGTGTACCTTTAAGGAATGTTTTGCATAGCCTGTGTGCCATAAGACTAGGTTCATTCGCTACGTGGAAATTAGTTATCGCTGCCAGCTGCACTTTGATGGTGGCAGATGCGGACCCCTGATAGAACAGCATAGACAAGAACTCCAAAATTGAATCTATTGGAGCTGTGTAAGGATCGATACCTGTAGTATGAGCCTAGATGGAGCACCTTTTCCATTTGGTAGAGTAAATCTTTCTAGTGGATGACTTATGGGAGGACGATAATATATGGACCACTTCTGGTGAAAAGTTATGACGTCTGACTAGCGATGGAAGTGGAGTAGCCAGGCTGTCAACCGGAGTGTCCTCAGAGAGGGGTGGAACTGTCCCGACATGTGTGTCAGTAAATCTGGTAGAGGGTCCAGAATCCAAGGAGTGTCCACAACGTATGGTTGAAAAAAGGGGAACCATACTTGACGAGGCCAGTGTGTGGGGCAATCAGAATCATTCTGCTTCCCAAGGATTGCGCTTTCTGAATCACCCTTGGGAGAAGGGGAAAACGGAGGGAAAGCATAAAGCAGACCGGAGGGCCAATCGTGAACCAGAGTGTCCCTGGGTGATTCCCCCTGTGGGGGGATCAGCGTGAAGTAGTTGCTGCATTTCGCATTGAGAGGGCTGGCAAAAAGGTCACAGCAAGGCTGACCCCATGTGCTGAAGATGCGCTCTGCCACCAGGCGATTCAGGGACTACTTGTAAGGCATAAGAATTGCTCTGCTTAGCCTGTCTGCTATTACATTGGACTTCCCCGGAATGTGCGTTGCCACCAGAAACTGTTGGGAAGCTATTGCCCAATGCTACACTTGCATAGCCTCTCTGGATAGGGGGTAGGACCAGGTTCCCCCTTGCTTGTTGAGATACCACACTACTGACATGTTGTCTAAGTGTATCGCAATAGTTCCTAGAGGAAGAACTTCCTGGAGTGCCTGCAACGCAAGAAGCACTGCTCTCATCTCCAGGATGTTTATATGCAAATGTATCTCGTGTTGTTGCCACGTGCCTTGGACTGTCCTGCCGAGATAATGCCTCCCCACCCCATCTGGGAGGCGTCCGTGGTCACCGTGGCAACAAGGACGGAAGGAACGGGCTTTCCTCCGTTCAAATTGTTGGTGCACAACCACCAACGGACGTCCTGCTTGCACCGGTCTGTGATCAAGATGGGATGAGATAGTGGGAGTCTTTGGAGAGACCACTGGACAAAGAGGAGCCATTGAAGAAGTCTCATGTGTAATCTCGCTAGAGGGACCAACATGATAGTTACCGCCATGGTCCCTAGGAGTTGTAGGACCAGTCTTGCCTTCGCTTGCCTCAGGGGCATCAGCATATGTATTTGTCATTGCAATACTGTGATCCTTTCTTGTGGTAAGAATGCTCGCATTTGAATGGTGTCCAGCTCTGCTCCTATAAAGGTGACATGCTGTGAGGGCAATAAGGCAGATGACATAGACTGATGGTAGCATCCCTGGCCTGAACTAGTTGATGCCTGGTGGGGGCGATAAGAAGCCAGTCATCCAGGTATGGAAACACCTGGAATCTGTGACATCTCAAGTGAGCCGTCACCACTGCCATACATTTGGTGAACACCCTGGGGGGCTCGAAACTGGAAGTGACTGGCTCCCAGCCGGAAGCGTAGGTGACTCCTGGATGATTTGTCCATTTTGACATGGTAATAAGCATCCTTGAGATCGATGGAGCACATCCATACTTCCTCTCCCAACAATGGGAGAATCGATTGCAGTGTGACCATATGGAACTTGGACTTGTGTACATAATTGTTGATTTGACTGAGGTCTAGTATGCGTCTCAGGTCCCCTGTTCTTTTCGGCACAAAAAAGAATCTTGAGTAAGCCCCTAATCCGATTTGGTCTGACGGGACTGGTTGGATGGCCCCTTTTTCTAGCAGCTGAGAGACTTCTGAGGCTGCTTGATCCCTTTGACTGGGTGGAACGTCTGGGATTTTTCTTATTGACGGGGGTACTGAAGAGAATGGGATGAGGTAACCTCTGGAAATTATCCTTAATACCCATCGGTCCTGGGTGATGCTCTCCCAGGCTTCCAGATATAAGGAAATTCGACCCCCAACTGGCTCCGGATAAGTGCAGCCAGCCACACCCTCAGGAATGAGAGTATGGAGAGCCACGGAAGGAGTCGCGGTCTCCGGAATTGCAGGGGCCCCCTCTTGACTCTGGGGCGACGTCTCCCTGAGTAACACCCCCTCCCCTGCCTCTGGAGGGGGGTTCACCTTGTGCGGCAGGAAAAAAACTCTGATTTCTTGAACCACATCTTCCCCTCCGCTGGACCTTGGGATAAGGCCTAGAAGGAAGGGAAAAATGGACCCCTACTGCAGACAGGGTCTTTCCCTCTTGCTCGTACTTGGTGAGGGTGTCTTTCCACTTTGGTCCCAAACAAGGAGGAACCGTCAAATGGGGAGTCAGTGAAGGAAGACTTGAAGGCCTCCGCGAAGTGACACAAGCGCAGCCAGGCTTGCCTTCTAAGGCGACCCCTGAGCTCGCTGCCCTACTCACTCCTTCAGCCGCATACGAGATGAGCTGCATGGACGAGTTAGCGATGGAGTTGAGGGTAGAAACCTGTGCGTTAACAGTCTGAACCACCGCCTCAGGTATGTTGCCCACAAGAGTATCTCCCAACTCTTTGAGGAGATCTCTCTGGAGCCGAGTGAAGTGAGACAAATAATTCAGCGACCGCAAGGTGAAGGTTGCTGAAGAAAGGGTACGCTTCCCGTACCGGTCCATGGTCCTAGACTCCTTGTTAGGAGGATGGACCGCTGAGGAAGACTCTGCAACTTCCTTCTGGCTGGCTGCCGCCACCACCATGGCATCTACCGGGGCTCCTTTTGACAGAAACACTTTTCCCTGGGGTGCGGACAGGAATTTGTTAGGACGCCTGGGCACGGGCTCCACTGAATCAGGGTTTTCCCACACTCTTTGACAAATGAGGTCAAGAAGTTCGCCGAAGGGTGGAGACACCCAGGAGGTGGAAGGTTGAGCGCCAAAAGCCTTAAGGAATACTGACTCCTCCTTGGAAGGAGTTTTGGAAGGCCAGCCTCCTCTTTGTTTCAGTATCTCCAGGATATCGGAAAAAGAAACATCATCAGAGGAAGACTTGGGGGACCCTTCCAATTCCTCGAGGTCAGTATCAGAGGTGAGAGACTCATCCTGGGAGTCTATGTGCTTCCTCTTGCACAATTTCTTTCTAGGAGGCTCCTCAGGCACGGACTCTGGGAGACCTTCAGAAAGTTGGGGACCACTCATGGGGGTATCCTTAGGGCCTGGCGCTCTACTGTCCATGGAAAGGTGAGTGTCAGAGGCTCTCGCCGGGGTGGTGGGTGACGGAATGACTGACCCGGGTGATGTAGATGACGATCTTGCCAGCGTACTCCGCATGGCCTCGAAGGCTGGTCCCCCCGAGTCCGAGGACTAACCAGCCTCCAAGGCCATGACCGAGACAGGGGTCCCCCGAGCCGATGCACCGAGTGGGAGACTCGGAACCGACAGCTGTCCCAAAGTATCCAACTCGGGCCCGACCGAAGAGACCAGAGTCTCGAACCCCGTGGATGGAACCAACATGGTCAGAGCAGACGTCGGCACCGATAGACCCAATGGGGGTATCGGAGCCGGCGCAGGAACATCACTCAGAGCGGAGCATACCGGCTCCGACGACAAGGATGTGTTCTGAGGAGGAATCATCGAAACAGTCATAGCAGCTGGCTCTGGAGCCGAATGGGTTGGAGCCAAGAACAATTTGGCCAACACCGGCAACTGCAGGAGCCTCTGCACTACCCTATCAACATCTAAATCAAAAAGCCTGGAGGATTTGGAGGAGAGCGATGGAGATTGGGATCTCTTGTCTGGTGAACCATGCCTCACACTGGGCGACCAGCTCCGAATGGGTTCAAGGATAATAGGAGCAGACGCCGATTCAGTTAACACTGATACCCTCCTGCGGCCCTGAGGACAGTGGAGCCGAGGAGGTAGAGTCCAAAATAGTAATCTTCTCCAGAGGCTCCCAAGAGGCAGATGGAGCTGGAGACCTTTTCTTAGACTTGGAAGCTTTAGATTTTGACTGGGTACTAGAAGCCAAATTTATAGCTTCCTCAAATGATGGTTTCAGAAGTCCCTTTAATATCAATTTATTTTTTCTCTCCTGGAGCACCCTAGGACTGAACGCGTGGCAAAAGCTACATGACTCCTGTAAATGGATGGCTCCGAGGCAGTAGACACACACAGAGTGTCCATCCGTGATGGACATTTTATATCCACATTTGGAACATTTCTTAAAGCCAGAAGGCTTATGCTCCCTTCTGATTCTTGGACATTTTATAATTAACACTGGTGAAACACCTAGATGCAACTTACAAAAAGGGCGGGAAAAAAACACACAATTTAGAACACCAGAACAAAAAAACGTACTAAGCACACACTGAGAACCTCTAACTGAAACGGTTTACACACAATTTATACACACCAGAAAAAAACAGTAATATACACACACTAAGAACCTCTAACTGAAACGGTTCTTTAGGGATAACACAGGAAAAAAACACAATGACCAAACGTTTATCCAACGACAAAGGGGAGGACTAGGTCCTCTAACTAAAATGGGCTTAGCCTGCTGGAACAGTCAGAGATACCACAAAACAACGAACACACTCAAGCACTGAAATCACACACACAATTTAGCGATCAGCAACAAGAATAGCTATTAAAATAGCTTTTAGGTCTGAACTAACAACTTTCTCAAAGAGAAATAGCAAAAAGGAAGGTACTTAGCCACAGCCAAGCGAGACCACATCCGAGCTACACAAGCGGCAAACGAGATCTGGGGATATGGAGCAGTGCACCATAGGATACCCTCTTAGCCCAGCCAATGAGAGACTTTGAGCTAGTAAAAATTGACAGAGTCGGAGCCGAACCCACGGGTAAGAATGTAGGCGAGATAGGACTACATAACATCTCAGGTTTTCAAAAAAAACAACACCCCTAACCAAAACTGAATTTACCATCAACTTCCTCAACAACACTTGCTTCAAAGTAGTTCCACATACCAAACCTCTAGGCATCATCATAGACAAACACCTAACCTTCGACCAGCAAATTAACACAAACATCAAAAGAAAAAAAAAAAAAAAAAATCAGAATCTAGGCATCCTGTACAGGCACAAACACTTCTTCACCTATGCAGTAAGACTATCCCTTGCCTCTTCCTTTCTACTTCCATCCTTGCTCTATGGTATGCCTTTCCTTACTAATACACAATCCTCTCAAATCCAAACTGGATTCAAGCTACAATAAAATCGCAAAATTTGTAACCAGTGCTAAACACTCCTCCCACCACTGCATATCACTCCGTCTAAAATAGCTAGAACTTCCCCAACATCTAACATACCTGCAACTAACCACAGCTCATAAGCTAATCTATAAGCCTTCTAGTTGTCCTACCCTCACCTCTTAATTCACCCTGTATCACACAAACAGACCTCTGCGATCAGTCAAGGAAGTGCTTCTTAATGTAGCAAAACCTAACCTTTCCACCAGTAAAATGTGTTGCCCATATGCTATAGCAGAACTATGGAATGCTCTCCCTCCTTCAATTAGGTCTACTAGCAACCCTGAATGCATTAAGACTTCACTGAAACAACACCTGTTCTCCCATTGGCTATGAACATATAACACCACTGACTATAAGAAAAAAAATATATATATATATTCCTAGCCCTCCTACTTTTCCTCCCTGTCTCACTTACGATTCAGACTCCTCATATATACATTCAGTGTTTCTAACTTACTAAGTTCAACATGTGGCACCCAGTCACACAATCTCCAATATCAGTTACCTACCATATTTTCTATTCAATCTTGATGCTTATATAGCAACAGAACTAAGGCTATACCTCACTCTCAGAATCTTTAATCTGCTGCTCTCCATCTTTCCCTCTCTACTGCAGAACGGTATTGTTCACACGTTCGCTATTATCCCACGTCATCAAATGTATTCTTGTTTGGCTTGCATACCTAAAGTCTAACATCTGTATAACTAGTATTATGTATTTTATTGCATCACTTATTCTGTAATATAGTGTTCTGTACCATCGCTGCTTGATTTCTGTATTTTGATTCTGTAGCTTTATCCTATTTTTTGTTTTTGGAGGTTTTCTCCCCTGGCCTCTACTGAAAACGGATTCACTCTGGCCTAGTAGACCTCCCGTATACAACTGCAAATAAATAAATAAATAAAACTGTGAAAATTAAAAGACAGGAGGAATAAAAGAAAACAGGAACATGTGGTACAAAAATATAATGTTGCTAAATTATTATGTGAATGCATGGGAACACTTATAAGAAAAGGTAAATGCTATAAAGCAAAGAAACAGATGGTGTATGAAAAATAATGCATGTCAAGATTTCTTATGGAGGTTACAAATTAATAAGTTGCCAGTGAAGGGAAATATGCCTTATAAAAAAGTTAATGAAAGAACGTATCTTTTTTTGTGGAGAGCTAGAAACAACAGGACATATTTTCTTAACATGAAAAAGAGCTAAAAAAATGTATGGGAAAAAAATAACAAAATAAAATAATTAACGAATTACAAGATTATAAACAGATAAACACAGATATAATTGAATATATTTTTTATGTGAAACATAATAAAGAATATGTCAATAATTTGGATAAAAATGTTTTGTATTATACGGACAATTTGGAATGAAAGGCTGAATAAAATTATGTTCAATTGAAAGTGGATATTACCAAATACAATAACTAAATTAAGTGGTGGTTGTGGAAGACAGTGGGTGTCTATATGAATTTGAAGATTTATCAGCAATGAAGGAATATGGAATATAATGTAAGTTATTTGTAAATACGTATATTGCAAATAGTTGTGTAAATAAAGAACCCATACTCTTTTCAAAAAGTGCTACTGAATCTTTTATATACACCAATGCACCACCAACGCAGGTAGATATGGCCTAGATTTAATGTCTCATCTGAAGGATGACAAACTCAGGAGTGCAGCACCCACTCTCCCATGCTGCCCTGCAGTGTCAGCAATCTGTCTCCTGGTGCAGGTATAGAACCCACAGCCTTCTGCACCAATGTTGAGCGTGCTATCTGTTTTTCTATTGACACTGCTAAGGTACATCTTCCCAGACAAGAGGTATCTTACTCTGGCCACCCACAGAAAACCCTCCCAGGGTGTCTGGTGCACCTAAAATTGTTAGTTCTCTCATGATCACATCAGACCCTGGAAAAGCCAAACACGATGTGCCCTGACAGTTGCGCCATAAAGGCCGGCAACGCTACAGCAAAAGGATTTGAGGAAACCAGAAAGTGGTCTGGGAAATCAGCAATGGCTACTGCAGTCACCCATCAGCTGAGACACTGACTGAGCCCATGCTGAAGGCAAAGGCTCATGGTTTAACTGATTTTTCTTTTTAGGTACTGTGACAACCCTCCACTGGACCAGTAATCAAGGAGCCTCAATCCTCACCAATGGCAAGAGTGGAGGATGTTCACTGGGAGGATAAGTACACACGCACACTACTTCCAGATGCATCAGGTGCAATTTCCCTTAAGAGCACACACAGACCACAGTCAGTCCAGACCTGGTTTCTCCCTCTTTTTCCAGATCCCCAATAAAATTCTCCACTGGCACAGCTATAAAGTTGAGATCTAAGCTGAGTGACCAGGCCATGACCTCCAGCACCCTCTCTGTCCAACCAGTGTGTGTGTGTCCCTGCCCATGTAGCTGACACACACACTTTCAGGTGTGATTTACGCACACACACATGTAGGAAAGTCAGGCACAGGTTTACTTGGCTATGCCCCCTTCTGCCCAGACTATAAGGTAGTTATTATGCCACCAGTCACTCCTTATCAGCTACTTTAAAGCCCTTAATAAAGGGTGTTGAATCTTAATGTTCATAGGTTCATACTAGGCTATCTGCCCTAGGGCATTTATAAGCCTAGCCAGAGTGTGTTTGGCTTTCGCCACCCATTTTAAATTAATTTTGCTATGCCCTTTTTCGAGATTAGTATACTGTGCCTCTGTCTAACAGTGACACAGAAGTGATACCCGGGATAAACCTACGATCCCCCATCCACTCATCAAGATTCCTCTTGAGAGTCAATGAGGGACTCTGCCTAACCTGGACTGGGATTTTATTCCAGAGTGAAGGGAGCCTCTGGGTTATGAATCTGTCCCTCCAGCATGTGCAATATTAATACAAATGGTAGTTTAATCAAGAGCAGGCTGACCCATCAGTTCGACCCCCCGGAACCGACCAGAGTGTGTCGGCTCCCAGACTCCTCAGACTTCAGTACCATTTGAGTTGATGGAGCCAATGACACTGGAACAGGCCTCGGTTCCGAGGGTTCCACAATCATCAGTTCAACCTCCCCTGGCTACGAAGGCCCGGCTCGGCTGAGGAGTAGACACAGCAGGTAAAATAGTCTTCGGCTCCGAAACTGGTTGGGTCAAAGCCGATAATAATTTGGTCAGTGCTGGATTCTCAAGAAGCCTCTGCACCACTCAGTCCACATCCACACTGGAGAGAGTTCTTGAAGAATGAGTAGAAAGTATTGAGGAAGCCACCAACTGCAAGATGGGCGACCTCAAGGTTTCGGGAACCGGCTCCAACACCGGGGACTGGCTCCGAAACACAAGCTCGGTGCTTGGCTCTAGAGACTGTGGAACTGGTGACCGCACCTTCTCAGAAAGGCTTGCAGCCGATGACTTTGGCTCCGATGATGCTCTTGATGACTTTGAACTTTTCGAAGACTTAGAAGTCTGGTCAGCCTTGTCCAATGATTCCTGGAAATCTGGTTTCAGCAGTCCCATCTACCAGTTTCCTCCTACGCTCCAGCAACACCCTGCTACTAAAGGAGTGCAGATGGAACAATCCTCCTGCAGATGCAATGCCCCCAAACAGTATACGCAAATAACATGCAAGTCAGTTATGGACATTTTCTGCCCACACTTAGGGCATTTCTTATATCCAGATTTTTGTTTCTCCTTTTGATCAGCCATTATCCAACAAACAGTAATAAACCAGAAAAACACAAGTATATATATATATATATATATATATATATATATATATATATGTAATATCTAAGGGCAAGGAGCAGAAAAAACTAGCCCAAACTACTATTAAACTAGCTAATAACACACACAGACAACAAAAGTACTAAGGCTGCAAATCTATAGCTAAATATTTAAACTCTAAGGAAAGGTAAGTTCTACTTTCTGAACTTTCTGTATCAACGGAATTAAAGAACAAAACACAGCCAAGAGGCCCAAGAGCAGCCACTTTATATACAGACGAAAATTTCGTTGGAAACAAAAAGGGATATAGACTAAACACACAATAAGGCTAACTAGCCAAAATCCACATACTACATTTACAGGAAAAGTGAAGAAAAACTATCCAAAATTTTGAATAAAGAAGAAGAATACTGTCCCGAGCTCTCTCTCGACCTCCGATCTGTTGCAGCGGCAAACCAGATCTGAGGTGAGATAGACAGCATCATGGGATAGGGACTTGGCCTCGAGCTACTCTAAAACCTTGAGCTTGTGAAAGTGGACGATTCGGAGCCGATGGATCGGCTCCGAACCCATGTGTAAGAATGAATGGCGAGATTGAACAACTTCACATTGGTAGTTTAATCAAGAGCAGGCTATTAGGAGTGGCCCACACAGTGTCACCAAATAAATATGCAAGTACTCTCAAAACTTAAACATCCCTACGTAGATCAGCCACAATGAAAGGTTTAAATATATTTAATAATAAAATAATAAAAGAACAAAAAATACTCAGTATATAGTCACAGTGATATCAGAGTTGAAAACCACATGAAATATTTACAATAATGTTGCAGGACAGTCACAAATAAAGAAAAATATCTAAACTAACCTTCACTATATTCCTGACTGAATCCAAGATAATTATGCAGTTCCCTAGAAACTTAATTCATTAGAGCAAGGCACATATGGTGAATGGATCTTCTAGTTGCTGTCAGGTCCAAGACAGAATAAAGAATGCTCTGTCTCACTAAGAGACTTCTCAAATTAATATCTCACATATATTTCTTGTCATCTGACTCTAGTTCCCAGATGAAACCCCCACCATGGAAGTTGGCAGTATTTAACATCTACCTGTGAAATTATACAGACCTCAGATCTTTGGCAGATGCTGGAGGTCATAAAAAATTACATTCCTCCACATTTCAAGACTAGTAATTATTTCACCCTAAAGACAATACAAAAATTCCATAGTACAGACTGTGTCTCTTGCTGCACTGAAACTGAAAGATGCCATATTTTATGGCCTAGCCATAAAGTAATTTAATTTAATTTATTTTTCTTAAGTTAACCTCCTGTATTCCAGTTTCCACTGCTAAACTATATACATTTAAATAGTCACAATAGTGCATGCATATTTCTGTTCTCTTCCAGTAGGGCACACTGTGGTTACATTTTAAGCACAAGCACTTTATAAAATAACTTTTTAACACTCGTGTCCGTACAAACCAGTGTGATATACACATGACATATAGTTCTAATACAGTTGTAATACAAGCATCTTATAAATCATGTTGATATTCACAAATGACATATAATTATTTATAAATTCCAGCTAGCTGCGCTGGCATTATCTCCCTTCATCACACTTCTTCCCCCCTTGAAGACTCAAGCTAACTTTTCAAGTGACCCTTGAGAAACATTGCTTGAGAGGGATGAGCCTATCTGGGAGTACATTACCCCATATCCTGTCTTGAGAGCCCATCTGCGCTGGCATTGCTAACACCACTCCAGTGCTACACTGTCAAATCATATGCCTACAACCCTAGGGTCCACCTTAGTAGCTTAGCATTTTGCTGGCTGGCTCAATGTAGCCAAGTTAAGGGATTGTAGTCTGTAAATACAGAGAATTTTCTTCCATACAGATAAGGCTGAAGTTTCTGCAGTGGCCACACTATGGCTAGACATTCCTTTTCTACAGCTGCATAGCATTCCTCCCTGGATTGGAGCCTATGGCTGAGATATACCACTGAGTGCTCTTCTCCCTCTGAGGAAAACTGGCTGAGTACAGCCCCCACCCCATGGTTTAAAGCATCTACCTGCACAACACATTCTTTGCTGTAATCTGGACTGGGGGGGGGGGTCTACTCAAAGCTCTTTTAAGCTTCTGGAATGCCTGCTCACATGCTGGGGTCCACACTACCTTATCTGGCCTGTTTTCCTTGTCAGGTTTGTGAGGGGAGTAGCTATGGTACTACAACTGGGGGCAAACTTTCTGTAGTACCCTGTTGTCCCTAAGACTGACAAAACCTGCTTTTTGTAACAGAGCCTGGCCATGCATGAATGGCTTCCACTTTTGCAGGTTATGGCCTGATCTTACCACTCCCCACTCTATGTCCCAGGTACCAGGCCTCTGCCATGCCCATCTGACACTTACTGGGCTTAATGGTCAACCCTGCCCTCTGTAGTCTGCCCAGCACCTCCCTGACATGCTGAAGGTGCTCTTACCAGGAATAGCTGTAGAAGCAATATCATTCAGGTAAGCAAAGGCAAAATCTCCTGCTCCTGCTAGGATACAATCTACCAGTCTCTGGAAAGTTGATGGGGCATTTTTCATCTCAAAGGGGAACTTTGTGAACTCATATAAGCCGAAAGGAGTCACAAAGGCTGACCTCCCTCTAGTGTTGGGAGTCAAGGGCACCTGCCTGTAGCTCTTGGTAAGATCAACAGTGGCTTCATCTGTCCTAGGCATGGGGTAAGCATCTGACTCTGTGTGACTATTTAATTTCCTGTAGTCCACACAGAACCTGGTGCTACCATCCTTCTTTGGTACCAGCACCACTGGGGAGGTGCAGGGATGCTGGACTCTTGAAATACTCCTAGTTCCAACATTTCCGCAATCTCCTTTCTCAGAGTCTGTTTGTCTCTATCAGGCACCCTGCAAGGGGCCTGCTTAATAGGCCTTTGGGGTCTGGTATCCACATGATGCTGTACCAGATGGATACACCCTGGTTTCCCAGTGAACATGCCCCCAAACTCCTATAACAAGGCTCAGACTTCTCAACAGCTGCTGGGACATTGCTACCCCTTCCACTGAAGTATCAGTCCAAGCCTCACTGAGAAGATCAGTCACCAGATCTCCCTCAGACTCCTCTTGTTATCCACTGCAAATACTCAGCACAAGGGCCTCTCTATCATGGTAAGGTTTCATCATGTTAACATGGTACAATATATGCCTCTGCCTCCTGCCTAGCAGTTCTACCATGTAGCTAACATCACTAACTTTCCTTACCACTTTGAAGGGTCCCTCCTAAGCTTCCTGCAGCTTGTGTCTTACAGGAATGAGAATCATAGCCTGCTGCCCCACAGTACACTCTCTAGCTCAAGCATTCCTGTCACAGAAGACATTTTTTCTGCTGTTGGGCTTTTGCCAGGTTCTCCTGGGCCAAGCCCACAATTCCCCTGAATCTTGCCCTAAGATTTAGGACATATGTCACCACAGACTCCTTGTGGGACTTACACTCACCCTTCCACTCATCGTGAATCAAATCTAGAGGTCCCCTCACCCTATGCCCATACAGCAACTCAAAGGGTGAAAAACCTGTGGATTCCTGGGGCACCTCTCTGTAAGCAAACAAAATGGGGCAAATATTTGTCCCACTCCCTCTTAAACAGGTCTGAAAATGCCCATACAATAGTCTTTAGTGTAGAGTTTAACCATTCCACAAGGTCATTAGTTTGGGGATGGTCTTTATGTGCTTCACCCCACAGCACTCCCAAAGACAAGCCAGCATGTCTGATGTGAAAATGGCACCTCTGTCAGTCAGTATCTCTTTTAGGAAATCTACCCTGCTGAAAATCTCTAACAAAGCATTTCCCACCTTTTCTGCCTGAATGGAGGACAGAGCCACCGCCTCGGGGTATCTGGTAGCAATCTACTACCACTAGGACATACATCTTCCCAGTGGAACTTGGGGTACTCAGAGGCCCCACAATATCCAAAACTACCCTCTGAAACAGCTCAAGCACAGGCAAAGGCACCAAAGGAGCTTTCACCTTGTCTCTTGCCTTACCTACTTTTTGGCACCGCTCACAGGTCCTGCAGTATCCTGTTACATCCCTGGAAATCCCAGGCCAAGACAAGTTCTGCATAACACGTGTCTTTGCAAGCTTTATGCCCGTATGACCTGCAAAGGGAATACCATGGGCTATGGCTAAACGTGCCAGATGGTAGGCTCTGGGCACTACCAACTGTTGTATTACCTTACCCACTAGCCCTCCCTCAGAGGTCCACTCTCTGTACAGTAACCCTTTGTCTTAGTATACAGATTTCCTCTTCCCTTGAGAATCAGGTTCCTCCTTAGCAACCTCCCTCAAGCCTTACAATGTAGGGTCTGAGAGCTGAGCCTGTCTCAACTCTCTTTTTGTAACCCTTCCCAGCTCCCCCTTCCACAGAAAGTCTGGTATCCCCTGACAGCAGTGTCTCGCTGTCAGTCTGGGTATTACTACTCACCTCTGCCCTTGCAGTCACTCTGTCCAAGGGAACATCAGTACCCACCAGCTGTGGCTCACCTTCAATCTCACTGCTACAGGGTAGCTTCCTCCCTGAAGTAGCCACCTCACTAATCCTGGCTTCAAGTGTGTAGTCTGTCTGTCTGCCCCCCCCCAGGCTACCAGACCCACATGCTTGTCTCCAAGCCTGACTGCATGCAACTGCATACACACAATGTACTGCATTGCCAAAATCATTCCCTATCAGGGCATCTGCAGGGATAACCTCAAACACACCTTTTTGCTCGCCTTCTTTTCCACTCTCCCAGTCAAGGTAAACCCTAGCCTAAGGTATTTGGAATGGGGTCACTCCTAAAGCTCTGAATGGAGTAGACTGCCCAAGCAAGTAGTGCTCCTCTTTAACTGTTGTAGGCTTCACGATGATTAGGTCAGAAGCTATGCCTCTCTTAGCAGTGGCCTGTTTCCTACTTACTAAGATAGAATATAACCTCTTGTGGTAGTCTGCTCCCCTGGGTGTCTCCAGATAACTTACTGCTGACATTCTGTCATTCCCATTTACTGGCTCTCCTGCCTTTTGTTCTCCACCTATCCTCCATGGACATCTATATGCTACATGGACCCACTGATTACATTTAAAACATTTAACCCTTGATCCTGGCCATGTTCCTGAACTAGTGGCTTCCCCTGTTACTGGCAGACTCTGTTGGGGGTGGTTTAGGCTGCCCACCATGGGTTCCCTTAGACCCATGTACAGCACTGGGTATCCCTTTCCTGTGCAGTGATGCTCTGCTTGCTAGGTATAGGTCTCCCTTTTCCCCCAACTCATCTGCAGTGTTGCATTCTGTGTCTGCCAACCTGATTCTTTACTCAGGCAAAGTGCCAAAGGCTTGTTCCCTCACCAAAAGGTCTGCCAGCCCTTCAAAAGTGGTGGCCTGACACATTCTGACCCACCTATGGAAGTAAGTGCTTAACTCAGCAACATAATCACACACACTTTCATCTGCCTTGCGTCTTTTTTCTATAAGCTTCAGGTGTTCACTTAAAACATTCTAATAAACAATTTTAACTGTATTATAATTTAAGCAATCAGACAATTTAGAAACAGCAGTTACAGATTTACCATGGAGTAAGGTTGTCAGGAACCATAACCAGAGCCCTTGGTCACATTACACTGTTTACAAACACTCTCAAACACATGAATAAAACTATCAAAATTATCACCCTCTGTAAATTCTGGAAGAAATTTAAGGACCTTTATTCTTCTAAGGTTTGCTTATTCCCTTCCCCATTACCTCCATGACCCTGTCAAAGAGTCAGTATCTCCTTTACATGTTGCTTCTGTCTCTCATTTTCTTCAGCCTCCAAATCCCACAGTCTCTCTGCTGATTCAATTTCTAAATATTTGGCCTCCAGTTCAAGTCTCTAACTCCAGACAGATTTTTAAGTCCTCTGTGGAAAGGCTGAAGTGTCTATTTTCTGAGAGCTGTGCATCCCCAAGGCCAGTCTGGTTGTCTTCCTGGTTGTTGGTCTGTGATGCACCTGTGACTAAGGCTGCAACCATTTCCACTTTAGTCACATTGGCATGCACCAGTCCTTTGGCTTGGCACATCTCAGCCAACTAGTCAGGTTGCCATAATCCTCTGCTGACATCCTTGCCTGCTCTCCCTGACTAACTAAGCTAACAACAAAAATAAATAAATAAAACTACTGTGATATGAAACTGTGAATGTCTACTGTGTGGCTGCTTGAGAATGCAAACACCTTCTTCGTGACCACTGTTTACAGGCTACAGGAGTTCAATATTCATACCAATGAATCCCAAAATTTGGATATCCCACCACTGCCGACCAATATGTGATGACTCACCACTGGACCAGTAATCAAGGAGCCTCAATCCTCACCACTGGGAACAGTGGGGATGTACATTCAGAGGATAACAAGTACATACACAGTATTTCCAGATACAGCTCTCCCTGCATAAACTGTAATTTCCCTTAAGAGCACACAGAGACCACAGTCAGTCCAGAGCTGCTTTTTCCCTCTTTCTCCCGATGCCCAATAAGTCTCTCCACTGGCACAGCTATAGAGTTGAGATCTAAGCTGAGTGACCAAGCCAAGACCTCCAGCACCCTTCTCTGTCCAATCAGTGCTTCATGTCCCTGCCCAAGTAGATGACACACACACACACACACACACACACACACACACACACACACACACACACACACACACACACACACACACACACACACCTGGGAAAGGTTGGCACAGGTTTATTAAGTATGTTCCCTTCTGCCCAGACTATAAGGTCATTATTACTGCCACCAGTCACATCTTATCAGCTACTTTAAGGCCCTTAGCAAAGGATGTCTAATCTTACTGTGTAATATTAATATTAATACAAATGGTAGCTTGATCAAGAGCAAGGCTATTAGGAGTGGCCCACACAGTGTCACCAAATAAATATTCAAGTGCTCTCAAAACTTAAATATCTCTACACAGATCAGCCACAATGAAAGGTTTAAATATATATAATAAATAATAAAAGAACAAGAAAATACACAGCATATATTCACTGTGACATCAGAGTCCAGAACCACAAGAAATATTTAAAACAACATTGCAGGACAGTCTCAAGTAAATAAAGAAAAATATCTAAACTAAGCTTCACTATATTCCTGACTGAATCTAAGAGAATTATACTGCTCCCTAGAAACTTCCTTCATTAGAGCAAGGCATGTGCGGTGAATGGATCTTCTAGTTGTTGTGAGGTCCATGACAGAATATAGAGACTTCTCAGACAGCTTGCAGAATTACATAATTTCTTGTCAACTGACACTAGTTCCCAGATGAAACCCACACCGCTGGAAGATGGCAGTATTTAGCATTTACTTGTGAAAATATATAGACCTCAGATCTTTGGCAGATGCTGGAAGTCATAAAACAATTACATTCCTTCCCATTTCAAGACTAGTGATTATTTCACCCTAAAGACAATACAGAAATCTCCTCACTATTGTGTCTCTTGCTGCACTGAAACTGAAAGATACCATCTTTTATGGCTTAGCCATAAAGTAATTTAATTTCAGTTATTTTTCTGAAGTTAAACTCCTGTATTCCAGTTTCCACTATTAAAATATATACATTTAAATAGTTACAAAAGCACAGCACATTTCTGTTCTCTTCCAGCAGGGTACACTGTGGTTACATTTTAAGCACAAGCACTTTGTAAAATACTTTTTTAACACACGCCTGTACAAACCAGTTTGATATACACATAACATACAGTTCTAATAAAGTTATAACACAAGTGTCTTATATAATTATTTCCAAAAATTCCAGCTAGCTGTGCTGGCAGTATCTCCCTTCATCACAGGTACATTAGAAGACGGACCAGCAGGACTGAGGCTAAGTGTCCATGCTATAGCCGAGGAAGAAGCCTGAATGCCAGTACGCTATGCAGGAAGGAGTCAGTCAGAAGATAACCTGTCACTTAGTGCACTCAAGCTGTACAGAGTCCTTTAAAAAAGTCCCAGTTCCCCAACACAGTAAGGTATATAGGCAAAACATAACAATTCAGTGTAAAAGACAAATGTCTTCCCTGATGTGAACTGCCTGATAAAAAATGCATCATTTAAGTTGTCACAGTGGACATAAGCATTCACACAATACAAGGTTTCTGCACTTAAAATACTTTCCAACTGTCAAAACACACAGAATTAGCTTAAAAATGTTAAATAAGTCCCATGGCTTAAATTGATAAGTTAAAGCTAGAAAGTAATTCCTAGTGCAGATACACCAGCATTACAGGAATGTTTAGCAACATTACCGAAAAATGGTATTATTAAAGTGACATAGCACAATTCTGACTAAAATAAGTAAAATTTATAATATATGTCTAAAACATAAAAATACATGTGGAAGGGATTCCCAAAGGAGTCTTGTGAAAATATATAGACCTCAGATCTTTGGCAGATGCTGGAAGTCATAAAACAATTACATTCCTTCCCATTTCAAGACTAGTGATTATTTCACCCTAAAAACAAAACAATGCTTCTGCTTTCCTAAACTTTCCTAGTTAGTTGTTCCAGTGATCAGATTTTGCTGATCCCTGGGCTTTGTATTTGGTTCCTGTGTTCCTTCATTTTCTTGTGTGGCCAGAGGTAGTTTCTTTACTCACCAGTGGGAGTGGGGAGTACTGAGCTGCTTGTTTGTCCTCAGAGGAGTGGTTAGAGACAGCAACTAGTAATTCATTGGCCATTTTGGGTCATTTCCTGTTTTTTTCCAGCCCCCTGCTATAAAGCACGCTTTGGCGGGCTTTTCTGGCATTAGAGAACTTGGCGTAGCTCCTCGTGGTCCCCTGCAGAGTTCCTAAGCCAGCAGAGAGCAGAAAAAGCAACTTTCTTGATTATAAGTATTTTTTAAACTTTTTATTTTGCATTTTTCGATCTTTTGTGCTTTTCGACTACTGTTTGTGCCTATATTACTGTTTTATTACCTGATTTTCCTGTTTTTCTGTGCTTAAATTGTTGATTGCACTTGTTGGCTAAAGTTTTGCTTAAAAGTAACAAACAGGCTAATACACTCAAGTGTACCAGCCTTTGATAGCAATTTAGTCGAAAACAAAGCATTTACTGTATTTTTCTGTCTGTGTGCAAAAAAAAACTAAAAAAAACAAAAAAATACTTCTGCTTTCCTAAACTTTCCTAGTTAGTTGTTCCAGTGATCAGATTTTGCTGATCCCAGGGCTTTGTATTTGGTTCCTGTGTTCCTCCATTTTCTTGTGTGGCCAGAGGTAGTTTCTTTACTCACCAGTGGGAGTGGGGAGTACTGAGCTGCTTGTTTGTCCTCAGAGGAGTGGTTAGAGACAGCAACTAGTAATTCGTTGGCCATTTTGGGTCATTTCCTGTTTTTTCCAGCCCCCTGCTATAAAGCACGCTTTAGCGCGGAGTTGCCACTGTTGCACACAAGAGCAGTGGCGGTTAAACAAGGTTAAACTATTCGGGCTACCTAAATTCCACTCTTCAATTTTTCCCTTAAAACTACCTTCCTCGAACTTTACTGCTGATCTAACCAGCGTATCCTATAAATAAAAAGTTCATCTCTACTTGATTCCCAAGTAGACTATTCTCTATCTGTAAAGCCTAGCACTTGTTCCTACAGTACTTTCACCTTGATAAAGCACTCGTATTATAGATAGTACTCCACCAGCCTAGAACCCACATCCCCGGAGTCTTTTGTAAGTTTTTTATCTATTCCTTCTAGCATGTCGAGGGATCAGTTGCTAGTGTCCTCTCCTGCTCAGCTGGTGAACCTGGGAATATTGAGGCAATGTTACAATTGCCTCATGTACACAGACAACCCTCTCCTTCTCCCACAAAACACAAATACATGCGAGAGATGCAACTATACAGCCAAACTGGAGGCCGAGCTCTCTCAACATAAGACTGGCAAGACCAGACAGGAGGAGAAGGGTACCACACACACCCAGTCTCACATAGCACTATCAAAACCTCAAATCTTACACAAACACACAAAGACATACTCGGAGGCTCTGATCAAAAATCTACCAAAACAGCAGAGGCCACCAAAGCAGACACCCAAACAACCACCACCTCAAGACACAACACATGCAACACATAGACCACACAGTCAGTGTGCTAAACAGTCACAGTCCTTAAGGCCAAACACAATGCCAGACACACTCATCATTGGTGACTCCATAGTCAGACACACTGACGTCCCGCTCACCAGATTGAGTAAGGAAAAGGTCACAGTAAGCTGCCTGTCGGGCGCTAGAATCCGCCACATAACGCAAGCACTCAGGTCTCTCAACAGCAGGTACAAGTACGACTCAGTCATTGTCCATGCTGGTGTAAATGACCTGAGACGTACCTCCTTGGACTACATGAAAAGAGACATTGAGGAGCTCTCTGATTATGTAGCCCAGGCAGGTATGACCCTGACCTTGAGCAGTATCCTACCTTCACCAAGAATGATGCCACAATACGAAGATAAGATGATCAGCTTTAATAATTGGCTTAAACTCTGGTGTCATTCAAAGGGGATCCAATGCCTGTCTGCCTGGGATGACATGCTGGACAAGCCATGCTGCTTCATGAGGGACGGCTTGCACCTGTCACCCTGGGCTGTCGGATATTGGCAAAGGCTCTTGCCACCCCTATAGTGCCTTTTTTAGGCAAGGCTCAAATTCTAAACCTACCACCCTAGAACACAAAAAAGGAAAAAAACTAAGGGTAATGCTGCTCAATGCCAGAAGTCTCAACCTCAAGATGCATGCACTCGAGGCCCTTCTCAGTATGGAGAACATCAATGTCTGTGCTGTGACTGAAACCTGGTTCAAGGCTCCTGAGAGCACCCCAGCACTATCAGGTTTTACCTCATACCATGTGTTCCAGCCCCAAAATCCGGACAACACCAAGAAAGGAGGGGGGGGGTGTCCATATTCATCAAGGACACCCATACCTCAAGGTTGGTGGCAACGCACGATGCATCGGAGACCATCCAGGTGCAATTAACCATAGGCAAAACTGCTCTGCAATTTGTAGCATGTTACAGGCCACCCTCTCAAACTCAGGAAACTCACATAGCCTTCCTGAAAACACTGGAGGGGATAAATGCATCACCAAACACCATCATACTAGGTGACTTCAACTACCCTAATATAGACTGGGATCACTACTCAAGCCCAAACACTCTAGCCCAAAGATTCCTGGAGTTCATAAACTCAAATGCCATGGAACAACTAGTCACCATCCCCATAAGAGGTGAAAACATACTTGACCTCATCATCACGAACATGGGATCACAATGTTCAACACCGGAAGTATACCCCTCACTGGTGAGATCAGATCATAAACTAATCTCACTGGAGGTCCTCATCCCGCCCCCACCTGAGATAAAAAAGACCACAGTGAAAAACTTCTCAAAAGCCGACTTCACACTTCTAAAGACTAGTGTGGTCTCCTTTAAGGCCCCCGAGCCGGCGGTAAACATTACCCAAGCCGCTGAATCACTTACAAACGCCTTCTACCAGCACCTACAGGACTGCATGGATCAGGCAATCCCAAACAAAACAAAGACTCTTTGTACCAAAGGCAAGCGTCCAGTCTGGTGGACCCCAGCCATAAACAAGCTCTACAACAAAAGGAGGAAGCTACTACAAGATAGAGCAAAATCCTTAAAAGGTAAGACACCTTTGATCACTATAAGCAAAAACTAAGAGCTCTCATAAAATCATCCAAGGCAAATTTTGAGAGAAAAATCACTAAGGACTCAAAAGACAATCATAAGGCCTTCTTTAGCTATGTTAGAAACCTGGGAGGAAACTCCCAGATATGCTCAGAATTAGTTCAAAATGATGTGAAAATTACTGAACCTACAGACATTGCCAATATACTGGCTGACAGGTTCAGTGCAAACTCTCCCCGCAAAGGAGAGATATCTATACCAGAGGATTGTAGCCCCCCAAACATCTCTAACGCCCAGGTGAGAACTGCTCTCTCTAAGGCGAAACACACAGCATCTATGGGACCGGATGGTGTCCCCGGCTGTGTGCTCCACGAACTCAACGAGGAATTAAACCCAAAGTTAGGACAGTTGTTTAATCTTAGCCTCACCTCAGGATACGTACCCGAGGAGTGGCGCACGGCAACTGTGGTCCCACTTCACACCGACCCTGGAAATTACCGTCCCATCAGCTTGACAAGCCTGATCTGCAAAGCCATGGAGAGGATCATAATGGAACTCATAAATAAAGACATAGGGAACTTGCAGACTTTGGATCCAACCCAGTTTGGCTTTGTCAAAGGCAGATCATGCCTTTTAAACTTGGTCGACTTTTTCGAAACAGTCACCAAGGCCATTGATGAGGGAAAGGCAGTCCATACAGCCTACCTTGACCTGGCAAAGGCCTTCGACACAATACCCCACTCAGGTATCATCGAAAAACTCATCAGCTTAAATGTAAACCCATACATCACAAGATGGGTTGCAAACTGTCTAAGTGACAGAACCCACAGGGTCAGAGTTGCTGGCGCCATGTCAGACTCAAAGCCTGTCACAAGTGGTGTCCCACAGGGCTCAGTCCTGGGCCCACTCTTGTTCGGCATCTACTTTTCTGAAGTACAAGCAAACACAGGAGGGGTATGGCTGACAAAGTTTGCAGATGACTGCAAACTGGCCATAGTCGAAACACATCTGACACAGATATCCTTCAGAAGGGTCTCACAGAAACGGATAACTGGTGCCAGAGCCATGGCCTAAAGTTAAACGCCAAGAAATGCATAGTCATACCCTTCGGGAAAAACAAGGTTACCCCTAGCTACCATATAGGTGGCAATCCACTGAGCACAGAAGAAGTTATCAGAGATCTGGGGACTCAGGTTGACAGTAACCTATTGTTTGACACTCAGATTGCTAAAGTAGTTAGGAAGACCTTCTACATTGCCCACCTGATCATGAAGGGATTCACATCTAGATCAAGGGAGGTCATCGTCCCCCTGTACTCATCACTCATCAGACCAATGATGGAGTACAATGCTCCATTCGGAATGTATCTGACCAGACACCTGCAGCAGCTGGAAAGGCCCCAAAAGTTCCTCACCAAAAGGATAAAGGGTCTCAAAAATATGTCTTATGCTGCCCGACTGAAAGAACTTCAGCTCTATTCAGTCGCCATCTGCTCAGAGGTGACCTGTGCCTGACATACAAGGCCATGTCAAACCCAGATTTGATGAACATGCTTCACCTCAAAAAATCTAGATCCCTCAGAACTACAAGGGCAGGAGACAAACCTTGACACGGTCATTAATAGGACATGCTGGAGGGACAGATTCATCACCCAAAGACTCCCTATGCTGTGGAACAAAATCCCGGTACATGTGAGGCAGAGCACCTCACTGGCCATGTTCAAGAGAAATCTTGACCAATGGATGGGAGATCGCAGATATACCCCAGGGATTACCTCAGTGTCTCTGCTTGACAGAGGCACAGCAAAACAATGGGCATAGTTTTCTTCAAACTAAAGGGGTGGCGAAAGCCACAAAAACTCTGGGCTAGGCTTATAAATGCCCTCGGGCAGATAGCCTAGTACGAACCTATGAACCTAATCTGTCTAAAAGGCGACCTTACGCCGACTGCTGTTCCTGAGAAGCCTCAGACCTACATCTGCATGAGGCAGCAACAAAGTACTGAAGATTTTGTCACTCTAACTGCTTATATAGCTCCCTCCAAAAAGAGCTTAGCTATAAGCAGTCAGAGTGACAGTGCAGAAGGGAATAAAAGAATTTGGAAGCCACCTGGTTGCTGCATCCTCAGCAGGGTACAACTTGTAGGTGACTACAGCAGTAAGAATGATAAACATCACCTGATACTCAGATCTTACAGAAAGTACATTCTTTTTCTACCTTTTGCAGATCACTGGCTTGGGAACAGCAAAGTCAGATGCAAATGATTTTCAAATAAACATTGTGAACAGTAAAACCACTTAAAAATAAACAAGTAGAATGACCATTAAATAACTAATCAAGATTAAAAATCAAGATCAAAACAACTTCCATTCACAAGGATTATCATTATTTAATGGTTATTCTACTTGGTGAACAAATCAAGGTCAAAAACAACTCATATTCACAAGGTCTGTCACTAAGCCTTGAAAGCAGCCAATGTATCACTCCATAAGTAAATGAGGTAATAAAATCCAGAGGCAAGGTGCCTGATGAGAAAATGACTGCACACCAGACATCTCATGTCATACCCTTGGACAAAGTAACAGCCACAAGGCAGCGTAGCACAATGCCTGAAAAGGGCAACAGGAAAATTCAAGTCATTCAGATAAGATGGACAAATCTATGTGCATACAAGAGAAACAGCAGCACTTTTAATTTTATATAGCACTGAATAAGGAACAGGGTATCCTCCACAAGACAAGGGTGATATGCAACAGAAGTTTTATTTCTGTTTAGGTGGGAATGTATCTGCATATATCCCTTACTTTAGCAGCTGGTAGAAAGTGTGACACAGGGCTGTTTCAGATGATCTTATCTGCAAGTAAATTTTCCTAAGCTGTGACATCAGTTCTTAAGTCTAGGCACTGATCAAGAAACTTGGCAAAGAAGGAAACTAACAGCTCTAATGAAATATTTTCTTGAAGAAAATACCATAAGTCCAAAAGAATTGTAAGTAAAGGCTTGTGATTTACTCACTTAAAAATCTGCCAGAGGAAACAATTAGTGGTCGTGCAAAGCACAAGACAAGAGGCAAGCCTCACTGCATTTCTTGTCTGAATTGTGGCACATGACTCATTGATTCTGTTTTCAGTGGTGATGAAAGCAGTTAAAATCATGAAGATATGCAATCCATACTATGATGAATGAACATGCATTAAGAACTTGTGAATGCTGCTTTGACAGAAAAATTCATATGGTACCGCTAATATCAACTTTGTAACTCTAAGAACTGTAAACTAATGTAAGATTCTCTGTTTATGGGAAATACAATGGCGGAAAAACAGATACCACCAATAGTCAACCAGAAATTACTACAGTGGAAAAGAAAACCCCAACTTCTTACATAGATTATTATAGCCATAAATAATCTCTCCTTGGTGGTAGAATCCACCTTATCTTATTTTGTAATTTTACCGAAAAAGTTAGATTAAATATAAAATGTTAATTTATTACTGCATTTACAGTGGATATAAAAAGTTTACGCATCCCTGTTAAAATGCTAGGTTTTTGTGATATAAAAAAATGAAACCACACTAAATCATTTCAAACCTTTTCTCACCATTAATGTGACCTATAACCTGTACAATTCAGTTGAAAAACAAACAAATCTGTTAGGTGAAAAAAAAAAAAAAAACAGACAATACACTGGTTGCATAAGTGTGCACACCCTTAAACTAATACTTTGTTGTATGTGCACACCCTTAAACTAATACTTTGTTGAAGCACCATTTGATTTAATTACAGCATTCAGTCTTCTTGGGTACACACCTACCATCAATTAGAGAGACTCTGATTAACCCCAAATAAAGTTCAGCTGTCCTAGTAGGATTTTCCTGACATTTACTCAGTTGTCTGCTACAGCAAAAGCCATGGTTTGCAGACAGCTTACAAACATCAAAGGGCTCTCATTGTTGAAAGACATCAGTCAGGAGAAGGGTACAGAAGATTTTCCACATCATTGGATATACCATGGAACACAGTGAAGACAGTCATCAAAAAGTGGAGAAAATAGGGGACAACAGTGATGTTGAAAAGAATTGGACGTCCCTCCAAAATTGATGAAAAGACAAGACAAAAAATGGTCAGGGAGGCTGCCAAGAGAAGGAATTTCTGTCAAGTACTGGTTGCGTACTACATGTGACAACAATCTCCCGTATTCTCCATATGTTTGGACTATGGGGTAGGGTTGCAAGACGGAAGCCTTTTCTTATACAGAAAAAACATCCAGGCCCAGCTAAAATTTGCAAAACAATACATCAAGTCTCCCAAAAACATGAGGGAAAATGTATCATGGTCTGATGAAACCAAGGTGAATTTTTGGCCACAATTCCAAAAAGTACGTTTAGCGCAAAAACAACACTTCGCATCACCAGAAGAACACCATCCCCACGGTGAAGCATGGTGGTGGCAGTATCATGCTTTGGGGTTGCTTTTTTTCACTGGAATTGGGGTTTTAGTCAAGGTGGAGGGAATTATGAACAGTTCCAAATACCAGTCACTTTTGGCCCAAAACCTTCAGGCGTCTGCTAGAAAGCTGAAGATGTTGAGGAATTTCACCTTTCAACATGACAATGACCCCAAGCATACATCCAAATCAACAAAAGAATGGCTTCACCAGAAGAAAATTAAAGTTTTGGAATGGCCCAGCCAGAGCCCAGACCTAATCCTATAGAAAATCTGTGGGGTGACATGAAAAGGGCTGTGCACAAGAGATGCCCTTGCAATCTGACAGATTTGGAGCATTTTTGCAAGGAAGAATGGGTAAATATTGCTAAGTCAAGATGTGCCACGCTGATAGACTGTAATTAAATCAATGGTGTGTGTATGTGTCAGTTCTCTGCCTTACATTTCACTGACTGCAGGGACAGGTCTTGTCTTCCCCATGGCTTTAAGGAGGATAAAGGCAGTATCTGAAAATGAAAAAAATAAGTAAATTAATTAATTAAAACTGGAAAACAAACTGGGGGAATTCATTTTTATAGGTTCATAGGTATGTACTAGGCTAATGGCCCTGGAGCCTTTACAAGCCTAGCCCATAGGATTACCCTGGCATCATGCCACACAACCTTAGTTCCTAGTGCCTCTGATGAGTATAGCCACTGGAGTGATCACCCGGGGTGAATTTTCTATTTCCCATCCACTCATCAAGCTTTCTCTTGAACAGGGCCCAGTGAGGTGCGCTGCTTGACATGTATGAGAATTCTATTCCATAGTATGGGGCAGTCTCTGGGTTATGAACCTGTCCCTCCAGCACATTCTGTTGATTGTGGTAATGAGGCAGAGGTCTCTGGAGCGTGTGGTGTAGAGGGCTTGGGATTTCTTTAGATGTAGCATTTCTAACAGAGCTGGGTCAGACATGGATTTGTAAGTCAAGCAGATATCGCCTCTAAGCAGGCGATATGAGACCGAGAATAGTTGGGAGTTTTTTTGAGTCTGCCCATATAGGACAAGTGTTTAAGGCCTAGGATCCACTTTGTGAGGTACTATTGTGGTCTCTCCAGTTGTTGCAGGTGTCTAGTGAGGTACATGCCAAATGGGGCATTGTACTCGATGTTGGCCTAATGAGGGAAGAGCAGATGGAGACAATGACCCCTTTCTTCCTGGATGCAAATCCCTTAGTAATGAGATGCGTCACACAGAAGGACTTTCTGACCACAGTGGCAACATGGTGGTCAAAAGGTTGCTGTCAACCTGTGTTCCCAGATCTCTTATAACGCCTTCTGTGTTCAGTGGACTACCATCAATGTGGTAATCCAAGGGAATCAGGTTTTTCCCAAAGGGGATGAAGACACACTTTTTGGCATTGAACTTAAGGCCATGGTTCTGACACCAGACATTGGTCTCATTGAGGCCTTTCTGTAGGATGTCAGCATCACTTGGGGAGTTAATAATAGCTCCCAACTTGCAGTTGTCTGCAAACTTTGTCAGCCAGAGTCCTTTTGTGTTGGCCTGGGCTTCAGAGAAGTAGATACCAAACAGGAGCGGACCCAGAACCGAACCCTGTGGGACTCCACTCGTGACTGGTTGGCAGTCTGACTTGGAGTCAACTACTTTCAGACTGTGGGTTCTATCTGTGAGCTAGTTTGCAACCCACCTAGTGATATAGGGGTTGATCTCTAGCTTAGTAAGCTTTTCTATGATTCCTGACTGGGGAATGGTATCAAAGGCCTTGGCCAGATCAAGGTAAGCTGTATGGACCACCTTACCTTCATCCACAGCTCTGGTGACTGACTCAAAGAAGCCGATCAAGTTGAGTAGGCATGAACTACCCTTCACAAAACCAAACTGTGTAGGATCCACAGTTTGGAGAATCCCTATATCCTTGTTTATTAGGTCAAAGATGATGCGTTCCACAGCTTTGCATATTAGACTCATCAGGCTAATGGGGCGATAGTTCCCGGGATCTGTAGTTGCTCCTCCTTTGTGGAGAGGGATGACTGTAGCAGTGCACCATTTGGTAGGGACAAAGCCTGAGGTGAGGCTGTGATTGAGCAGGGTACACAGGTGAGGTGCCAGTTCACTCTGTGGTTCATGTAGAACACAGCCAGGGATACTGTCAGGTCCCACAGAAGCTGTATTCTTGGCCTTGGACAGTGCTGTTTTAACCTGTGCAGCAGTAATACTGAGTGCCTGGCAATCTACTGGTATTTTGACTGGTCCTAGGGAGGGGGGGTAAAGTTAGCACTGAATCTACCTGCCAGTATATCTGCAATATCTGTTGGCTCGGTATATGAGGTACCACTGTGCAGTAGCTCAGAACAAATCTGGCTATTGCCATGGAGATTCTTTACATAACTATAGAAAGCCTTGTTGTTTTTACTATCTGTTGCAATTTTGTTTTCATAGCTAGCTTTAGAGGATTTGATGAGGGATCTCAACCTTTTGTTGAGGCTGATTAGGGAGTTTTTCCAGTTTTGGGACTTCATCTTATTCTGCATCAGTTTCCTCCTTCTGTTGTAGAGTTTGTTTATGGCAGGGGACCATCAGATTGGCTTCCTTTTTTTTGAGGAGAGCATCTTAGTTCTATTGGGTATGGTGAGATCCATGCATTTGTGTACGTGTTCGTATAGTGCACTGGTGTATGATTTGGCAGTCATGCAATTATTCTCCGTTTGCATGGGTGCCGTGAAGTTAGCCACCTGTTTTTAGAAGCCCAAAGTTAGCTTTGGAGAAGTTTTTCATGGTGGTTACCTGTGTTGGGGGTAGGGGGTGGGAGGGATGTGGATTTCCAAGGTGATTAGCTTGTGACTGGATCTAACCAAGGAGGAGTTGACTATTGGTGTAGAGCAACGGTCGGCCATGTTTGTAATGACCAGTTCAAGGATGTTGCTACCTCTAGTGGGGGTCAGAATGAGCTGGTCCAGGGCATTGGAATTAATGAATTGCAGAAAGCGTTGGGCAAGTGTATTGGTACATGAGTAGTTTCCCCAGTTAATGGACGGGTAGTTAAAGTCGCCCAGTATGAGAGTGTTAGTTTGTACCCTAATATTCTCCGGGGTACTTAGGAATGTGGAGTGTGAATCTTGGGACATGGTTGGGTAGGGGAACAAAGCATCTCACACAACCATGTATTAGGTTTTTCCATCTTAACCTCTAGAATTAATATAATCAGCTCACACAACATCCATAATTCTTAATATTCCAGTTGGGTTCACAGCTAAACCCTTCCAACTTTGTGGAGAAGACCCTTTTCAAAGCTTGCAGTGACAAATTTACACTGGGCAAAATGATGCTTTGTTTTACATTTCAGAAAATGACCATGTCTAAAAAAATAAAAGCTGCTCTGTAATGTGTGAATGAACTGTGCATATAACATGTTATGATTCAGCTCACAGAAACACTTACCTGTGTTCGACAGCAGCCACTAGAAACCCCCAAGATGCCATTTCCATACAAACAGCAGAATATACTGTCCTGTGAAAATTTAAAACATTCCATGAGAAGTGCATCAATAAAGTCAACCAAATATGTACAAAATTTTTATATGCTGTGATTGAGATTTTTTTGTACTGTGAAAACAGCTTAAAAGCATCAATTTCAACTTCATGTGACCCTAACAATTTAAACAAGTATCCTGGCAAACAGTCAACATCCGATAGAAAGACTAAACAAGTGCTAAGATTCTGACACATGCTCTACATTCATTAATGCCAAATATAATTTCTTCCACTGAATAAAAGCCAGTCTGTAGCGAAAGCACAGCTGTGTAAACTGACTTACCATGAAATAATATGTTTGAACGATCATTGCTGCAGTAGCTTTAGCTATATGGGTTATATCCTGCCAAGGATATAACAGACAACCAGCTTCCAAAGCTTCAGGGCACATTCCACGCACCCAAACTGTCAAGCAACTTGAGCTGAGCTGACCAGAAGACAAGTTTGGAAGTGAAGCCCTTCAGAGCTTTACTGTATTTAGCCTTAGCAATCCATTTGTAAAGAGTTTGCTTAGCCTTAGCCAGATCCTCCTTATCTGGAGCAAAGGAACAAAACAAATGGTCTGCCTTCTAAAACACGTACAATTTTTCCAGACAGTATCTCAGCAATTGGTGCATTCCAGGGATATGAAGAGCTCTTTGTGAGTGGACTGGTTTAAGAACTCCTCCTACAACATTTTCCTGAGGAAACATGGATTACTCCTAATAGACACCTGATCCCCTGAAAGAACAAACCACATTCCCTAAAACTATGCACCTGTTGCTCTATGATCCTAGTAAGCAGAGATAATGGCCATCAAGAAAACATTTTTCCCCATCTTCATGTCCACTAAAATCAGTCAGTTCAAATGAGAGATAGAAAAGCATGTCAATTGTAAACTTCAAGACCCAAGGAAGTGAAGGGATGGGTACTTCAAATGCAGGCAATAAGGCAGAACTCTATCTGGCTGACAAGCAAGTCCTGGGCCACAATTAAGCCCTTTACATCATATGCTGAAACCTGATAAACATGCACTTGTACTATTGAGTAACTAAGGCCAAGATAAAACAGCTACCTTAACTACACTACAATAACTCGTCAACTACATGACTAAGGTATAGGATACTCTTCCTAACCATAAAGAACAAATGGCCAATAGTCACTGCTGCATTGCTAGTATATGCATGCATTGGCACACAATCGCAGACTGTCATTCATTCACACTTTCATTAATTATGTGCACACATCACATTCATTCTGGGTAACTTAAATAAACACAAATATTCGGACTGGGAAAGTATGGACCTTCTGGAGGTAAATATAGTGGTGGGACCCAAAAATTCTGTAATAACTTCATGCTAATATCAGTAACACACTAGTCTTATGTCACATTATTTCATGTTTGTAAATATAAAGATTCTGGATTTGCACTATAATCTGCTAGACTAATTTTCAATGCAGCTAAATGGCACAAATTTGTGGAAGACTTTTGAGGTCCTACAACTCCAAAAGTACAAAGACAATTTGGACATTCTGAAAAAAGATACTTTTCTTTGCTCTAGTCCACAACACATTATCACTCAAAAAATAAAACAATTGCCAAAAAGGCTTCCATAAAATAGAAAGCCTGGTAAACCAGAGATAAGCTATCTTAACTTCTTTCCAGTCCATAAAGCTTTCACGTACAAGTCAATAAAATTACGGAGAAAGCAAAGAACTCACAAATGAGTCCTGCTTTTCTTCCAGAAGACTTTAAAAACACTTTTTGAATTATCCTGCACAATTCATATCTCCCTGTCACATCTTCCTCTTCATCAAACTAAGAATTACACTTAATCTGTTCAATATCTTAGACAAACTGAAAAACTGCTCAGTGACCTTTCAGATTATGGCAAGCCAAAGTGTGACCACATCCTTCCTTGATTCTTAAAATTCTGCACATATTTAATTTGTCACTCTAATTATTTTAAAATTTTATATCAGGTAAATTTCTCTCTTTCCAGAAATGAGATTTCATCTTCCCTCTCCTAAAAACAAATTCCCCCAGGAGTACCTCATAATACTGACCTAATCTCCATCCTTTCTGTACTAGCCCAATCACTTGAAATGTTTATCAACAAGCTTCAGGCTACTTAAATAAATATCACATCTTCTTGAGACACCAGTGTGATATAGGGAAATACAGCCAACCCGGCTATCTGGAATTTTGTAAATACTTCTGTCACTTGTGAATATTGATATGATTTATACAGAATTGTATGTTATGTACTGAGCTAAAACGTAATCACAGCATGCCCTGCTGACTTTGAACAGAAATGCATATAAACTACATACCTGTGCAAATGTATATTTTAATAGTCAAAACTGGAACATGCAGAGTTATCTTGCAAAACTTCAAGAAAATCAGTTGACTGCAAACTGGGAGCCATTATTGAACCCCCAAATGATATGGATATACTACAAAAGGGCCTTACAGAAACAGATGCTTAGTGCCAGAGCCATGGGCTCAAGCTCAATGCCAAGAAATGTATAGTTATCCCCTTTGGGAAAAAACATGTACCCGTGAATTACCGCATAGGTGGCAGTACACTAAACACTGAAAATGTGATGAGACTTAAGGACACAGATGGAGAGTGGTCTCACCTTCGATAACCACATCGCCACAACAGTCAAGAAATCCTTCTATGTGGCACACCTCATCACTAAGGGCTTTTCATCCACAAAAAAGGAGGTCATTGTCCCACTGTACTCATCCCTCATTAGACCCATTACAGAATACAACGCCCTGTTTGACATGTACCTCTCAAAACATCTGCAACAACTGGAAAGGCCGCAGAAATACCTCACTAAAAGAATCACAGGCCTAAAGCAGATGCCCTATGCTGGCCGTCTAAAAAATTCCACCTATGCTATGTCGCATATTGTCTACTCAGCAGCAATCTTTGCTTAACATACAAGGCCATGTCAAACCCAGAGCTGTTGGACATGCTACAGTTAAAGAAATCCCAATCCCTCAGAGCCACATGCTCCAGGGATTTAAACCTTGTCATCACAATGAACAAAACATGATGGAGGGATAGGTTTCTGACCCAGAGACTCCCCAGACTCTGGAATAGACTGCCTATACATGTCAAGCAGAGCACCTCTTTGGTCCTCTTCAAAAGAGAACCTTGATGATTGGATGGGAGATAGAAAATTTATCCCGGGATCACATCAGTCGCCCTGCTAGACAGGGGTCCAGGGAAGTAAATACTGTGAGAAGGAATAGCTAGGTAATTGTTATGGCTAGGCTTGTATGGGCCCTAGGGCCGATAGCCTAATACCAACCTATGAACCTATGAAATTAAATTGTTTTACGATTGTGCTATAAAAGTTAGTTTCAATGCAGTAAGGAGACAGGATGTCTAGAACTAGGGTGCCTTCTGCATTGTTTTGCAAGTGTTTTATTGTTTTATGTCTTCTAGCAACTGCAAACATTTGAAGGCTATTTATTTTTCACAAGGAGATGTCAAATGCTACAATGGGGGGGGGGGTTAGCTTAAGAACTGAAGTCAGTTGACAAACACTGATGTCATCCAAGCTAACCCAGCAGTAATATTTGATATTAATTTAAGAACTCTGAGAGAGAGGGAGAGACTGGGCATTTTGTATTTTGTCTTGGACCTAGCAAGAACATCCACTCCATCACCATCTGCACTTGCCTTGCTGTAAGTTCTTAGGGCATATTAACTATTTTTAGACTCAGATAGGAATATAGTAAAGGTTATTGTAGACATTCTCTTTATTTATTTGAGACTCTCCTGCAATGCTGTTTCAAATATTTCCTGTGCTTTTGAACTCTGAAGTAACTGTGTTTGATTTACCAAGTATCGCCTTATTCTATTATTAAATATATGTAAACCTATCTTTGTGACCGATATTTGTGAGACATATTTAAGCTCATAGAGTACTCGCATATGTATTTGGTGACACTTTACAGGTCACTCCTAAACAGCCTTGGAAGTCTTGGTCAGACTACCATTTGCATTAATAATAACATTACCCAGTAGGATTGGACAGCCTTTGTTAAGGGACATAAAAGTAGCTGATAAGTAGTGGCAGCTGGAACTACCTCATAGCCTGGGCAGAAGGGGGAATAGCTAGTAAACCTGTGCCATCGTTCCCCCAGGTGTGTGTGTGTGTGTGTGTGTGTGTGTGTGTGTGTGTGCGTGTGTGCGTGTGTGCGTGTGTGTGTGTGTGTGTGTGTGTATGTGTGAGCTACTTTGGCAGGGACACAAAGTACTGGTTGGACAGAGAAGTGTTGGAGGACTTGTCTTGGAACCCTGGCTAAGGACTAAACTATATAGCTGTGCCAGTGGGGAGTCTTACTGGGATCTGGAGAAAGAGGGAGAAACCAGCTCCAGACCGACTGTGATCTTTGTGTGCTCTTAAGGGAAATTGCACTTTACTGTGTGTGTACTTGTCATCCTCCCAGTGTTTACATCCCCCACTGTTGCCAGTGGTGAGGACTGAGGCTCCTTGATTACTGGGCCAGTGCAGGGGCATCACAACCAGCACAGATTTATTAATGGTAGATGTACCCAAGCTGCACTCTTCTCCCTCACAGAAGCTATCCTGACTTCCATGGAAGGTGTTTTTCCTACTTGAGCTCTATTCAAATAAGTGACTATGGCTTTCAGTGTAGTTAATTGTGAGCTCATTTCTTTTTTTTTTAATACAATATGTTCACTTTGCCTAAGAAGTTGCCATCTGGTTCAATAGTCACCTTATTCAGTGATCCTTTAGAGTCAAGCTTGTCTTCTACTTCTCTTCTTCTGAAACCACTAACTATAGCATCCCTCAAACCTCAGTCCTTGGGAACCTTCTTATCAGCTTATTCATAAACTGTCTTTCATACAGCCTTTATTTCTCTTACCTCATCCTCTACACCAATGACCTAAAGCCCTACAGCCCTTCTGCTTCTCACATTACTAACAAAGGAGAACTTCAACAAGAACAATACAAGCATCTCACTTGACTCATTAAGAATAAGCAAATTATTCTCAAGTAGGAAAAGTTAAGAAAATCTTCTCTGGCACCCTGCAAGAGTAAAATCCCTACTTCCTTTCAAAAAAAAAAATGATCTGGCAAAACAATCACACTGAACTGATAGTCTTCTTAAAATGCCGTGATGTTCTCTTTAACCGACTGTGCAGAGTGACTTGGATCACACTGGCTTCCTAGTCTATCTAGATTACATTCCCATATGGTACAGAGGTTATTCACAAAGGAATACTATAACCTCAGTTAGTGAACAGCTTCACAACAATGCTACCCACATCCTTTATATCAAGGTTTGTAGATTTATTCTGCTCTCCTCCAAATAGGCACCATTCACTATGTTAATAACTGGCTCACTATAAAAGAGCCAGCTGCTCTGCTGTGATCTGATCTTCTTCTTACACTTAAAACTGCAAAAATGGAACAGTTCCAGAAACGCACACCACCAACTCAGGGCCAATATTTAATTAAATCAAGCAAAATATTGAGCACTTTCGTCTCGTAACAAAAGAGACTTCATCAGAATATATTCACTGTTAAATTTAAATACTACAAACAATTAGTGATGCAGCAATCACATGACTGAAACAAATAAATCAAGTCTTAAAGCAGCAACAACCAGAAAATAACAACATTGTCAATAAAATTGTAAATAAAATCATTCATTATATAAGTTAAGCATCATCCATAAAATCTACAGCAGCATTAAATGTGTACCCTACTAAAAATAACAACATGAAATGTATTATATATCATTTGCTCTATCATATAAAAAAGGACCAATGGATAAATCCAAAATAGAGAGAGGTTACCCCCAAACCTTGATAAATGAAGTTCTAGACGAGGTATATGATAATGGGGGACTGTATACAAGCTGTTGTTGGGTGAGAGATCAACAGTTCAAAATTATACAGCGATAGCACAGAATAAAAGAGGTCCATATGAAAAGACTTGCGTGCTGGAGTACAACCACCTTTCCAATGAAATTAAGGGTGCATTTCGGGCTAACTGGAACATCTTTAGAACAAACCAGGACACCTTGAATAAAGTGGACATAACACCAAGGTTTGTAAATAGTACAGGGGCTAATTTTAAAAAATTGTTTGAAAGTAAGACAGATCCAACACAGTCATCACTTTCAGGCATAAAACCCTGTGGAATTTGTAGTCAGTGTCCATACATTAAAAAGGAAAGGGACGTCACCCTGATTAATAAATTGCATAGTCAGGCTGCATTTCAGAAAGGTAATTGTTTGACAAATAGGGTGGTTGGTATATTTGGCTATATGTGCATCATGTTAACATTTCTATGTGGGCAAAATGGAACGTCCCTTGAAGAATAGGATTCATGAACATCTTAATGATATCAAAAACAAAAAGCTGAATAATGCATTATATAAACATGCACAAGTTTGTCATAAATTTGATAAATTTACATTTGGTATACTAGAGTTGATTAGATTAAACCCTAGAGGTGGAAACTGGAAGAACAGGTTAAAGAAAAAAGAAACGGAATGGCAGTTTAAGTTGGCTGCCATGCTCCCTCCCGATTTAAATAACTCTATAGCCATTGTTCCTTTTTATATGATAGAGTAAATGATATATAATACATTTCATGCTATTATTTTTACTAGAGTATACATTTAATGCTGCTGTAGGTTTTATGGATGGTGCATAACTTATATAATAAATGATTTTATTTACAAAGTTATTATTTTCTGGTTTTGCTGCTTTAAAATTTGATTTACTTTGTTTCAGTCATGTGAATGCTACATCACTGATTGTTAATAGTATTTCAATGTTTTAAATTTAACTGTTCACATGTTCATAGGTAGGTAATAGGCTATCGGCCTAAGGGCCTAAGTAAGCCTAGCCAACAAGGTTCCCTGGCTTATGCCACCCAAGAAAGTTATTTTCCTGTGCCCCTGTCGAGCAGAGCCACAGAAGTGATCCCCGGGGTGTATTTCCTATTTCCCATTCACTTATCAAGATTTTTCTTGAGGCCTTCTGTGTTAGCCTGTACTTCAGAGAAGTAGATACCAAACAGGAGAGGTCCCAGGACTGAACCCTGTGGTAATCCACTTGTCACTGGTTTGTAGTCAGATTTGGGGTCTGCAACTTTTACAGTGTGGGTTCTGTCAGTGAGCCAGATGGCAACCCATCTTGTTACATAGGGATTTATACTTATTTTAGTGAGTTTAGCTATAATTCCAGAATGGGGGATGGTGTCGAAAGCCTTGGCGAGGTCAAGACAGGCCGTGTGAACCACCTTACCCCTGTCTACGGCTTTGGTGACTGCCTCAAAGAAGTCGATCAGGCTCAGGAAGCATAATCCGCCTTTCACAAACCCAAACTGCATGGGGTCCAGACTTTGGAGGTTACCAATGTCTTTGTTTATGAGTTCCATGATGATACGTTCCACGGCCTTACAGACCAGGCTAATAGGGCGATAGTTCTCGGGATCAGTGATGGCTCCCCCTTTGTGGAGTGGGATAACTGTTGCTCTGCGCCATTCAGTGGGCACAAAGCCTGACATGAGGCTATGATTGAACAAGGTGCTTAGGTGGGGAGCCAGTTCAGTCTGAAGTTCGTGTAAAACGCAGCCTGGGATGTTGTCTGCTCCCATGGATGCTGTGTTTTTGGCTTTAGAGAGTGCAGCTTTTACCTGCGTAGTTGTGATTACAGGGACTCTGCAGTCTTCCTGTATATATATGGGCCCTTTAAGGGGTGAGAGGGGGGTAAAGTTAGCACTGAACCTATCTGCCAGGATGTTGGCAACATTAGTTGGTTGTGTAATTCTCGTGCTGTTCTGCTGTAACTCAGAGCAGATCTAGGTGTTGCCATTGAGATTCTTGACATAGCTATAGAATGAGTTGTGGTTGTCCCTAGAATCAGTGGCAATTTTGTTTTTGTAGCTAGCTTTGGAGGATTTTATAAGAGATCTCAGCTTCTTACTGAGGCTGACCAGGGAGCTCCTCCACTCATGGGTTTTTACTGTCTTTTGCAACAGTTTCTTCCTTCTGTTGTAGAGTTTGTTTATGGCAGGGGACCACCAGATTGGCTGCCTTTTTTTGGAGGCAAGCATCTTGGTTCTTTTTGGGATAGCACGATCCATGCACTCGTGTAAGTGCTTATAGAGTGCATTTGTGTAGGATTCAGCAATCGTAACTGTATTGTCCATCTGCATGGGTGTCATGACGTTCGCCACTTCTGTCTTAAGAAGCATGAAGTTGGTTTTGGAGAATTTTTCTTACCATGGTTTCCTTAATGGGGGGGTGGGGGCAGGATGTGGATATCTAGGGTGATTAGCTTATGGTCGGATCTGACCAACGAAAAGTTGACTTCAGGTGTGGAACACCAGTCACTCATGTTGGTAATGACTAGGTCTAGGATATTGTTGCCCCTGGTGGGGATGTGGATAAGTTGATCCAGGGCATTGGAATTTATGAATTCAAGAAAGCGTTGAGTGAAGGATTTGGTACGAGTAGTTTTCCCAGTTAATGGTGGGGTAGTTGAAAATCGCCCAATATTAGGGTGTTTGGCTGAACCCTAATATTTTCCAGTATATCAAGAAAAGAGGAGTGGGAATCCTGGGGCATGGTGGGGGATCTGTAGCAAGCTACAATTTGGATTGCAGTTTTGCCCAGACTTAGTTGCTCTTGGATAGCCATGGATGCATTATGCTGAACAACTAGCCTGGAAGTGTGGATATCCTGAATGAATATGGACACAACTCCGCCTTTGGTGCTCTGGTCCAGGTTAGATGGCCGAAAAGTGTGGCATGAGTTATAGCCTGGTAATGCAGGGGTGCTCTCAGGAGCCTTGAACCAGGTCACAGTCACTGCACAGATATTGATGTTCTCCATTTTAAGGAGTGCCTCGAGGGAGTGCATTTTGAGATTTAGACTTCTAGCACTGAGTAGCATTACCCTCAGTTTTTGCTTGCCTGTTCCACTTAGGTAGTGAATTTGTCATTTGAACCTTGCCTAAAAAAGCACTTTAGGCAAGGTTCAAATGACAAATTCACCACCCTTAAGGGGCGGCAAGAGCCTTAGCCAGTATCCAGAATCCCAGGGTTGACAGGTTCAGGCCATCCCTGGCAAAGCATTGTGGTCTGTCGACCCTGCTGTCCCAGGCAGAGAGATACTGGATCCCCTTAGAATGACACCAGAAGTTTAGCCAATTGTTGAAGTCAATCATTGTGAATGTATTCTGATGAAGTCTCTCTTGTTATGAGACAAAAGTGCTCAATATTCTGCTTGATTTAATTAAATATTGCCTCTGAGTCGGTGGTGTGCGTTTCTGGAACCGTTCCATTTTTGTTTCATAGTTGTATTTGGTTTACAGTTTTATTTGTGCTATTGGTTCGTTTTGCGGTCCCAGATGCACTATGGACTTTCTGGATGAGATTGTATCTCCAGGTGCAGAGAATGTCAATATGGAACTTATACAACTAAGAGAGGAAGTCTCACAACTTAAGGGTGAGCTTACAAGACTTATCAAACTATTTTCCCAAATGAAAACTATTTCATGACAAAGATATTGTTACTGATTTTTCTGCACTTTTTGATGATATGGGAATAAATTTTGTCAAAAAGACATTGTTTTATTATGAAAAATAAAAGGATGCTGTAGTAACTGAAGTTGATTCACTTGATGTTAAAATTAGGTATGATTTAATATTTCCTCAGTACAAGGAATTGTAGTTTAAAAGTTTGGATAAAGTTGAGAGAAGATGTAATAACTTCTTCTGTAAAAAAAAAAAACAATGGAAATTAGAAAGAGATTTAAAGCAGTATAGGAATAAACAAGTGTACCCTACAGAAAAACTTTTCATGAATAATACTGAATTGCAGAGGGATAGTGATGGGCCTGCAACTAGTTATAGTGAGGTAGTTAGAAAAGGTAGGGAAAACATCAATGGCAGGGATGAACAACAGGATTTTCAAGGGTTGAGACGCTCACAAAGATTGGCCCACAAGTACATGGAGAATGGAGAATACAACAGGTTCTATTACCCACAACCCCAGAGGAAGAACAAGTAACAAGGAGGGAACAATTAAGTGATTTAAATGAATGCCACAATATAGTCTGTAGTAGTGAGGGTTTCACTATTTATAATTATTTGGCTAGAATAATTACGAAAAAATATTTTAATTTATCAAAAGGGGTGAAATTTGTTCTAGAAAGGAAAGGCAATTTATTGGACAGCATTACTGCACTGAAACTATATGTTAGGAAATAAAATTTTGATATCCTTTTCACGGAACGAGATACAGCACTGCCAGTAACATCTTGTGAGATAACACCAATAATGACATATGGCAATACTGCATTACCAAAGAAAAGGAGCATCTTTAATCCCCCACTACATCCTTTATTAGATACTTATGAGAAATTGGTAGTGGAGGACATAAATGATATTCACTTTCATAATTGGAAGGGTCCCGTGGAACCTCACTAAGCAGGAGTATAATTTATTCATGGATTTAAGAAAAGACAGTTCTATTCGAATAATGACCCCCAATAAGGGTGGGGGTATTGTTTTATTTAGATCTATAGACTATTCTAATAAGATGCATGAATTGCTATTTGATGTCTCTACCTATGTATCTAAAAACCAGACAAATATAGCATATGCATGTGTAGACTCATATTTGGAGGAATATTTAATGGAGAAGAGGACAGACCCTGAATTATATAATTTTTTGTATAAAAAGGATCCAATTATTCCTAATTTTTTTGTGATTCCCATGATCTATAAAAATGTACTAAGGCCACCTTTTAGACCTATAGTAACTGCCAGTGGTTCTAAAACACATCCACTGGCAGTATTTGTGGACTCTTCTGTGCAACATGTTTTGGGTAAAGTACATCTCGTTAAGGATTCATGGGAATTCCTAGGACTTTTGAAGCAAGACTTATGGAAAAAGGATTTAATTTTTTTTTAAACAGTTGATGTTAAAAGACCTTTTTACTGTTATACCCAAGTATGAGGGCAGTACCCTCTTTGAGGAAAGGTTGTTTGGTTTTTCAGATCTCACACATGAACAAATCACCCTGATATGCAAAATTATGAATTTAATATTTGAAAATAACTTCCTTTATTTTGAAGAAGAATATTACCAACAGGTAAAGGGTGTTGCGATGGGGGCTGCTTGTGCCCCCGTCTATACTAACCTTGTATTATTGGGGTGGGAGACCAAATATGTAGTTAATAGTCCTTTTTGATATATGATTAGAAGTTATTCGAGATTTTTGGATGACACCTTTATCCTGTGGGATAGGCCAACAGATGAAATAGAACAGTTTATGTTATATTTGGATCAAACTACAGATTTTCTAAAATGTACCTATAACTATGACATAAAAGGGATTAATTATTTGGACACATTTATTTCACATGATACACAGGGGTTTAGATTTGTTATTTATCGTAAGGACACTTTCTGTAATGGATATTTCCATTTCCATAGTAATCATCCACTTACACAAAAAAGAATTATGATCAAGGGTCAAGCAGTAAGAATAGCCTGAATTACATCACATCTTGAAGATATAAAAATAGAGTTTGAAAAAATATCCATCATGTTTCAGGAGAGAGGTTACCCCCGAACCTTGATAATGAAGTTCTAGATGACGTACATGATAAATGGGGGACTGTATACAAGTCGTTGTTGGGTGCGGGATCAACAGCTCAAAGTGATATGGCAACAGCACAGAATAAGAGAGGTCCATACGAAAAGGCTTGCGTACTGCAGTACAACTACCTTTCTGATGAAATTAAGGGTGCATTTTGAGCTAATTGGAACATCTTTAGGACAAACCAGGACATCTTGAATAAAGTGGGTATAACACCAAGGTTTGTAAATGACCCAACACAGTCATCACTTTCAGGCACAGAACCCTGTGGAATGTGTAGTCAGTGTCCATACATTAATAAGGAAAGGGACGTCACCCTGAATAATAAATTGCATAGTCAGTTTGTATTTCAGAAAGGTAATTGTTTGACAAACAGAGTGGTATATTTGGCTATATGTGTATCATGTTTACATTTCTATGTGGGCAAAACAGAACGCCCCTTGAAGAATAGGATTTAAGAACATCTTAATGATATCAAAAATAAAAAGCTGAATAATGCATTTTATATAAACATGCACGAGTGTATCATAAATTTACATTTGTTGTACTAGAGGTGATTAGATTAAACCCTAGAGCTGGAAATTGGAAGAACAGGTTAAAGAAAAAAGAAATGGAATGGCAGTTTAAGTTGCCCACCATGTTCCCTCCAGGTTTAAATGACTCTACATTCATTGTTCCTTTTTTATATGAGAGAGCAAATAATATATAATAAATTTCATGTTATTATTTTTAGTAGGGTATACATTTAATGCTACTGTAGATTTTATGGATGGTGCATAACTTATATAATGAATGATTTTATTTACAATGTTATTATTTTCTGGTTTTGCTGCTTTAAAATTTGATTAGTTTCAGTCATGATTGTACATCACTAATTGTTTGTAGTATTTAAATATATTAAATTTAACAGTGAATATATTCTGATGAAGTCTCTTTTGCTACGAGATGAAAGTGCTCAATATTCTGCTTGATTTAATTAAATATTGGCCCAGAGTTGGTGGTGTGCATTTCTGGAACCATTCCATTCTTCTTCTTACACTTGCCTATAAAATGCAGTGTGATCTCTTCCCCAACTTGCCTTAAAATTATATGGGAACCACACTTTCTCAGGTCTCATACATACTCCCTAAAAGTGCCACTATTCTCTCCTCTAGGTTAACTCTGTTCTTCATTTTGTTTGAGGCTTTTACAGCAGCAGGTGTTTTATGACAGACTTCTGCAACAATATTTGCTTTATAGTGAACAGAGTGTGCTTCTTCAGGAGTAAAAAATATGGAAGGTGTGTATTCTCCTCTAAGGTACTGTCTGTGCAGCTATGACGATCATAATAAATTCCACATATCTCAAACACTCAGCTTGTTTGATCAAACTTTTCACGGTAGCAGAGAATGGTTTCCAATTCTAGAATCCTGCCTGCATTTAGGTTCATACGATGTTACTAGACTATTGACCCAGGTGTCTTTATAAGCTTTGCCATTAAATCCCAGTATAATACTAGGTGAGAGACACCATCTTTCATTTGATGAAAACAAGTCCTATAAAAGCTGAAAAAAAAGTACTGATTTGGAATCATGTCACTCAGTTTGAAAAGTGAAAGCATGCTCTTGCAACTGCCCTATTGCTTACCAGGAAAGTGAAAGCCACAATCAGACATTAACTGAAATACTGTGCTGTTAAAAGTAAACGCTACTAATGACAGTGACTGAGACATGAACCCAAACTGGAGTCTGATGTTAAAAAAAAAGAAGTTCAGACCAGCTACTGTACTGGATGGGGAAAAAAGGTGGTGGTCTATCAGTCTACACTCAGAAGAGACTCACATCAAGGCTGGTAAAGCAGCATGATGTACTAGAGTTCTTCATATCCAAATAACCATCACAAAGCTCCCATACCACATATTAGCTAGTTAAATCACTCCCTCTGTGACAAAAGAAAGCCACAATGACTATCTACAAGGACTAGAATCAATCAGTATTAAACCCAATACCATTTTCCTAGGTGATCTAAACTATCTAACAACAGACTGGGAAACTTACACCACCACTAGTTTGCAAGCACAGAGATTCCTGGACTTTGTCAATACAAATGTCCTGGAACAATTAGAGTATTCACTGGGGGAATAACATCTTGGATCCTTGTCCTTACTAACATGGGAGCATCTTACACCATCATTTGCGTATCTCCATCAATTGTGAGGTCTGACCATAAAGCAGTCTCCTTCAAAATAAAACAGAAGCCAGAGTTCCAGTCCGCCCAAGAAACCTTTAGAAATTTCTTCAGGACAAACTATCTAATCATAAGTGACAAATCTGCAAGCTTAAAACCCCACCAAACCCAATTAACTCCATTAAATACACAGAAATGTACACCACACACTATACCAGCATGTAAACAGCTGGATAGATGCAGCTGTACCCTGTAGGAACAAGTACAGGACAAACCCCAGAAATAAATCCACATAGTGGAACCAGAATATCGGGCAGCCATGGTGGTGGCAGCGGTTAGTGTTGCCGCCTCATAGCAAGAGGCTCTCTGGTTCGATCCTCAACTGGGGTTGCCTTCTGTGCGGAGTCTGCATGTCCTCCCTGTGGTCGCGTGGATTTCTTCCGGGTGCTCCGGTTTCCTCCCACATCACAAAGACATGCTGTAGGTGGATTGAACACTCTAAATTGGCCATAGGTGTGCGTGCATGTGTGTGTCTTCTGTGGAAGGTTGGGCGCCAGGCTGGCAACTCGACACTGTAAAACTCCACTGCCAATCATGAGAGGACAGGTGATCTGCTGTGGCAACCCTTAACAGGGAAAAGCCGAAAAAAGAAGAAGTGGAACCATAATATCAACAAGCTTTATAATAAAAGGAAAATAATTTTGACCAACAGTAAGAAAAGAAATTCCCAGAATGTTAGATGGCTTGTCACTGAAATAACTCAGGAGCTTAATAAAATCCACCAAAGCCAAGTCTGAGGCTAAAATATCTACCCAAGCCAAAGACAATCACAAGGCATTTTTTAGTTGTGTTTGTAATCTCAAAAGCACAACACAGCAATGCACTGAGCTGATTGTGAACGATGTTACCTATACAGAGGCTGTAGGTATAGCTATCCTACTGGCCAATAAATTTAGTTCTAACTTTACCCCCATCTCTCCCCTACGTCTGTCCCTCAAGATATAACAGATACTGTCTCATCTCCAGCTATCAGACTAAACCAAGTTCTAAAAATAGTATCAAAAGTTAAAATACTGCATAGACAGGTCCTGACAATATCCCTGGATGCATCTTAAATAGCGTGAAGCATGATTTAGCCACACCCCCTAATAACACTGTTCAATCTTAGCTTCCATACAGGTTTTGTATCAAGTGAATGGAGAACAGCCACAGTCATCCCCTGCATAAGGGAGGACCTTCCACTGATACAGGCAATTACAGACCCATACTTCTGACCAGCCTCATATGCAAAGCCATGGAAAAGACATCATGGAATTATTCAATCAGGACATACAGAACCTCCAAACACTAGACCCTTCTCAGTTTGTATTAGTCAGGAGCAGGTCATGCTTATTCAACCTGGTGGATTTTTTGGAAAAGGTTACCAAAGCAATGGGTGAAGGCAAAATGTACACACCACATACCTTGACCTGGCCACAGCTTTTGACACAATTCCCTACTCAGGCATAGCAGAAAAGCTAAATAATCTGTGAATAAACTTCTGTGTCACCTGCTGGGTTGCCAACTGGCTCACAGACAAGACACAGATAATCAAAATAGGAGAAGTTACTTCCACTAAGAGACCAGTCACCATTGGAGTCCCCCAAGGTTCTGTGCTGGGACATCTCCTGTTTGGCATCTACTTTTCAGAAGTAAAAGCCAGTACTGAAGGGCAATGGTTGAATGAGTTCGTGGATGACTGCAAGCTAGAAACAGTCATTTAATATATAAATGATTTACCCGTCCTGCAGGAAGGCTTGTCTCAAATTAATGACTGGTATCAAAATCATGGTCTGAAATTAAATGCCAAAAATTACTACTATATGCTTTGGGAAGTCATCTACCCCATGGAATTACCGCAATGACAATATGCCCCTAGTTTGGGATTTGGGAACTTATGTGGACAGTAACCTAACTTTTGAACAACATGTGTCTATTATTGTAAGAAAGGCCTTTTAAACTGAACATCTTATAAACAACTGGATTGTGTCTAGATCTAGATAAGTCACTGTCCCCCTTTACTCAGCCCTCATTACCCCAATCACTGAATATAATGCCTCCTTTGGCATGTATCTGTGTAGACACATGCAGAAACTGAACACCCACAAAGATACCTTACTAAGAGAATACAAGACCTAAAGAATATGTCCTACATATACTAACTCAAAGTCATGTCACTATACTCGGTATCCTACAGACTACTAACGTCTGACTTTGTCTGGCATAAAAGGCACCCTCCAACCAATTACTGGTGGATTTACAGCACATCAAGAAGTCCAATATCATCAGAAATCCTCAGTCTAGGGATCTAAACCTCTTCTGCAGTATCAACAGAACACCTTGGAGTGAAAGGTGTATTTCGCAGAGGACACAGTTGCTCTGTAACAGACTCCTCATCCACATAAAACAAAGTTCATCCTGTCTGCTTTCAAGTGGAACTTAGATCTATGGGTGAGAAACAGCAAATTTATCCCAGGACTCTCCTCTGAACTACTAATAGACAGATGTAGCTCCTAAATGCTTTATCACACTCATAGGTCCCATCAATTTACCTATGGTGACTGAGTGGAAAAGATCCAGACTTATCACAGGCCAAAATGGAACTGTGGTACTTATAAGGCAAGGGTTTTTTGGGTAAGGTTGCATCATTCTAGGCTCTGCAAAGTTAAAAATGAAGCAATGTACCAATATGTCAATAAGACAATGAAGATGTAAAAGACTTAACACGATGATATAAAAAAACCTCAAAACATTACAATGAAGACTGAGTAAGGTAGAATTTGATACTGAGGAGTAAAGCAGCCACAGTCTAAAAAAAGATCAAACTTTAAGATTTGTGGACAGAGAAAAACAAGTGCAACATATGGCTGAAATCGTAGCGCAGGCTAGTTAAGCTACAGGAATAGGTAATACTTGAAATGTTTACTTCCTGCTGATACTGTATGGCACAGAAGGGTCTGTTGACATGCACATGTAGAAGATATTCATATTTGAACTGGGAACTGATCAGATACAGCCCTCTGACTTCTAAGGACATACGATCTGGCTCAGTAAATTAGGACACGAGATGGAATGATAAAAATGTTTTCAGAAAGTTGATACAGTTAGCCAAAAATGTATTTCTATCCATTAGTTGTGCACTCCCAAAGAAACTCCAAAAAGATTAATATCCAAAGTACGTCTGCTGGCTAGACGGCTTCCAGAAAAAAAAAACCTTTAAAGGATTCACCATCAACCGCATCAGAATATTTTCATCTCTTTTGGTCATCACTTATCTAAAGCAGTAAAAAATTTATACAATAAACATCGAGTCTACATTTTTGCAAGGTATGTAACTATCTTGAGAAATTTAGGTATGATATCCACCTAAGCTGTGTGGAATGAGCAGGGAAAAATCAAGAAATATGTTTCATGATCTGGCAGAAAAATCACTCTACTAGTACAATAAAATGAAAGACATTATTGTTAAGCCTGGAGAGCAAATCTCATAGGCTGACCTTATTGTGCTCTACAGCTTAAACAGGAATAATACTGTCGCTGGCATGCCTGTCTGCCATGATGGATGGCATTGTACACAGTGTGGCTTAAAAAGCTTTGCCACTTCAATTACAACCTACAAGAAAGTTACCTTTCAGGTTGGCTGTGAACAGCATGGCCACATTTGTTATGTGGAATTAAACTTGGCTGCTACTGATGGAATGGTGGCAGTACACCAAGACAGGTACATAAACAAATATTAATTCTGTCACCATGGAACCATCAAGTGCAGAGCATTGGTTTGTCCTCTTACTACAAATGATAAGAACTTACACAGGCTGGAAATAGGAAAATCCTCTAGGATGCCACACAAAGTAGACCAGACGTGATCTCTGATGCTTCCTGCTTGCATCCATAGGACAACATGCCATTTTAAACACTATGCATGAAACAAACAAAACTGTTTGTAAAATCCATTCTGCAAAACTAATTCTAAAATTTCAACCTCTAGGAAAGGTTGAGTCCGTGAAACTAGTTGTCTTTAGTGATGTTTTACATGATAGCTTACCCGATGGCAACACAATTGGGGGGGCTGATTGTTTTGATGGCCGAACAGGGAACAAATTACCCCTTTACTGACAGTAAAAAAGAATTAGAAGACTGGAATGTAATATCTTCACAAGGGAAATTCCTGCCATGTCAGACAGCCTCGACAATGCAATCTAATACCACTTTATTCTAAATCCTCAAATGGTGATCAAAGGCATCACATCTTTCAGGTAAATTCTTCCTTGGTTGAGACATGAGCTACAGTTGTACAGCAACTTAACATAACAGTAGATGTTCAGATAGATCACTGTTGCATTAATGCTGTCAAATACACCTGGCCATTATCCAAAGCTTCCTTCCTTACATGCAGCATGTCCAACATTAGGCCTACGCATGAAGGCTGCTTGCTGGTATATAACAGGCATACAGGCTTCAAAGTCCTCACAGCATTCTTGTCACACGCTGTTGAGACTAAGTACATCAAGGACTGATTCAGGTAACACAAGGAACAGAGGGGAAATGGTATGTAAATGGGGGTTTCACCTTGGCCAAAACAGAAGAAAAAGAAGAAGAAAAAAGGGAGATGGAGGGAAGGTGCATATACTGCAACAGTTCATATCCAGCTGTGCTATGTTTATTATTAAATCACTATTGTAGTAATGCTGGCAAATGGGATGATTCCCAAAGGCTTTTAAGCAGAATGGGAGAGATAAGAGGAAATGAAATAACGTTCAGCAATTCTTGGAGAATGGTTCTAATAAATCCAGTTATGGCTCTTACTCTGGAGAAATTATCAATTGTGTAATGTTTTGCTAAAGTGTGAATTGAGCACCAATAGCTGCTTCTAAAATGTAGAAGGAATTTTGCTAGTGCCTGAGACAGACTTACCATGAAAGAAATAGCAAGAAGAAGAAAGCAACAGACAACCATTTGGAATTAGTTTGTTTGGATATAGAAAGACACTGCTTTTTACCATCAAAGGAGATGAATAACTGATCAGATTTTCCAATTTCCTTTGTTTTGTCCAAATAAAATCTTAGTTGTCTGTGTACAGAGAAATGCAGAATCATTTCACATTTGTTCTGAAGAGAAAACAAAAAGATGAAGCTGAATAATTTGGTGATCACTAGGGGGATAAAAGATGGATTAGTTCTACATGGAACTTTATCTTTGTGGAAAACCAGAAAAAGTCAGACAGATGTTAAAACTTGTAACTCAAGAGACTCTTTTAGCAGAGGTTAGACCAACAAGATGTTTTCCACGTACAAAATATTAACAAAGCCGAAGAAACTGGTTTAAGTTGTGGCAAAGACAATTTCTCTAAAATAAACCTCAGGTCCCATGGAGGAGGAATGGATTTTCTGGGAGGCCTAATGTGTAGGAAGCCTTTTAGGAATTTCTTGACCTCAAAGCATGAAGAAATGGGTGGATCTAAGGGAAGACAGGCTGAGGTGCTGACAAATGTGCCTTGATGGAAGTGTATGCCAGACCCAAATTGAGCAGCTCAATCAGGTATTGGAAGACATAAGGTATCTTAACTGATTAAAAGGCAGTGTAGTACTCTCAAGACATGAAAACATTTCTACAACAGTGTTAGGCCAAGCTCAGTGAGGGGCTCCTTATGGTAAAAAAAAGTAGTAGTCCACAAAAATCACAAAAACGGATATGTCAAAAAAGATCCAGAATGATAACGAAGTGGATTATTGAGGATAAGGAAGAAATTATGTATAGTTACTGTTAAGCAAGAAGCCCAGTGCGAAAAACTGAGGGGCTGCCAGCCCAGCCGGATAGAATTTTATAAATAATTTGATGTCATTGTAAATATTAATATGATCTACAGGCTTGTGTAACAAATGTAAGAAAACCGTCTTATGTGTTAAGCATCAAAATGTAACCATAGTGCACCCTGCTGGAAGAAAGCTGATGAGTAAAGCATTTATGACTGCTTGATCTCAAGCTAGGAGACAGGATGTCTGGGCTAGGAAATTCTTTCTATTGTTCTAAGACTGAGATAATTACTAGCTTTTACATGTTAAGTGTCTTTTACTGTTGTAGCTTCCTGGCAGGTGCAGATTACAAAAGTAAATGTTAACATTTTAAGTTCTGAGAGTCTGGAAAACTTTAGAAGTGTCAAGAATGATGTAATCTGAAATGACTCAGCAGTAATGTGTATTAGCAACTTATGACTTCCACACAGAGAAAGACCGACCATTTTGTATTTTGTTCTGAAGCTGACAACAACTCACCAGCACTTTGTCTTGTAAATAGTATTTAGGAACAGTGATTTCTCTTTGAGATAGATAGAAATATAGCCAGATTAGTCTAGCTGTTTTCTATATTTGTCAGACTGTCCAACAATGTTGTTTTAAAGTATTTCCTGTGATTTCTGAACTCTCCAGTGTCACTGTGTTGAATGAATAAGTATTGTCTTATGTTTTTATTTACTATTAAATATTTAAAACCTTTCAAATGTGGCTTGTTTGTGTAGAGATAATTTAAGCTCTAGAGTACTTATGTATTTGGTGACACTGTATAAGCCACTCCAATAGCCTTAGCCCTGGGTTACACTTACTACTTGGATAAAAAGAAGTTATGTCTTACCATAACGCTCCATCTGAGTTGTTGATCTTCTTCGAGTCATCATCGATGGGTTCGGTTCCGAGCCCTGGGAAACAAGTCGGCCTAATAACAAGCTTGCGTACACCAAAAACTATTGAGCTAAGCTGCTACCCACAATGCCCTTCTCCCAGTTACCTCAGATCGAGTTTGCATGCAACATATAGAAGAAAACAGAGAAAAGAGGCCATTTCTGCGCAGAAACCCTGAAACACCAACAAGGAACCAGAAGATCCACCAAGAGCCTTTGGTGGGGGAACGGCGGGTGGGTGTGATGACTGGAAGAAGATAAACAACTCAGATGGAATGTTATGGTAAGACATAACTTCTTTATCTGAAGTTGTTAATCTTCTTCCTATTGATCACTGTTGGGACAGAATCCCAAGCTACTTGGAGAACCTAGGTGGCTCTTATGGAAGAACATTCCTGAGAACCATTGAGCCGAAGGTCGCTCTTCCCCTGGAGACCAAATCCAATTTATAATGTTTGATGAAGGTATGGGGTATAGCCCAAATGGCTGCTGTGCAAATGTCATCCATGGAAGCCCTGGTGTGAAAGGCAAACGAAGTTGCGATGGCCCTTGTCAAATGAACTTTGATTTGAACAGGTTTAGATTCATTCACAAGGGAGTATGAAAAAGTAATGCAAAGTAATGCAATCTCTGAGCCATTCTGATGAGGTAACTTTTGATACAGCACATCCCATTCTTGGGCCAGAAAAGGAAATGAAAAGTTGGTCCAACTTGCAGACGGACTTAGTCCTGTCCAAGTAGAAACATAGTTGTCTATGTACAGCCAATTAATGTAGGCAGTATTCTCCCTTGTTGGAAGAATTTGGGAAAAACAGGGAGCTCAATGGACTGGTTAATAGAAAAGTCGGAAACCACTTTAGGGAGAAAGGATGGGTTAGTACGAAGGGATACTCTGTCCTTACTGAAGATTAGCTACGGGCTCTTGATGCATAAGGCTTGTAAACTCAGATACCCGTCTGGCTGAAGTGACTGCTACCAAAAACAAGGATTTCCATGACAGGAATTTTAAATCACATGTCGCAGCAGGCTAAAAGGGGGGGTACAGAGAGAGACTACAGAATCCGAGAGAGAGTCCATGTCTCTACAGGTTGCCTGATAGGAGGTCTGCTATGGAAAACTCCCTTGAGAAAGGTCTTGCACAGTCGGGAGAGATAAGAAGGATGCCATCCGAACCATTGTGGAAATTGGAAATAGCTACTAAATGGACTCGAATAGTAGAAGCTGATGCCCCATTGTCAAACAATTCAGCAAGATACTGGAGTATAGCAGGTGTAGGACTTGAAAAAAGGATCTAGCATCCAATTATTAGACCAGATAGCGAATCTTTTCCACTTGTCCCTGTAGAGTTTTCTGGTGGATGGTTTATGGGAGGTTATGGAGTTACGTTGAGGTTTGGAAAAATGTAGGCCAAAGACAGACATGGTCTTTCCGTCATGCTTGCACCTGGCTAATGTGTCCTTCACTTTAGAACTGAACAAAGCAGACGGTTCAATAAGGGCATTCAAGAAGGAAGACTTGAAGGAGTCTGCGAGATCACAAATGCGCATCCAGGTATGGCATCTCATAACTATACCTGCACCCACAGCTCTAGCCGCCCCTTCGGTTGCATGGGACAGCAACGTCATTTACGAGTTGGAGATCAACTCTAGGGTAGCAAGCTGAGAAGCATCTTTACTACGTGCCCCGTCAGAAACTTGACCTGCGAGGGTACCAGAGAGTTCAGAGATGAGATCCCTTTGGAGCCTCGTAAAATGTGCCAAATAATTTAGAGACCTGGCAGCAAAGGTCGCTGAGGCAAAGAATCGCTTCCCTACTCTGTCCATCGCCCAGGAGTGTCTGTTGGGTGGATGGACAGTAGGACTTCCCTCCGCAAGGTCCTTTTTTATGGCGGCCACCACCACCATAGCGTCTACTGGTAAGCCTCTAGACCAATGGGGGTGTTCCTCTGGTGGGGAAAGTATCTTGTCTGGTCTCCGGGGAATGGCCTCAACAGTATCAGGGTTCTTCCAAGTCCACTGCACGATGAGCTGGACTAACTCAACGGAAGGTGAGGTCACCCAAGAAGTAGAGGGCTGAGAGCGGAAGGCCTGCAGGAATACAGACTCCTCCGAGGAAGGGTTGGAGGGCTTCCAATCTCCCCTCTGCCTTAAAATTTCCAGGATGTCTCCAAAGGAGAGATAGTCAGGGGGTGACCGTGGGGATCCTTCCCCATCATCATAATCCGTATCCTCAGTGAGGGACTCCTCCGGGGAGTCCATGTGTTTCCTCTTACGCTTCCAAGGGGGTTCTTCAGTGGGAGTGTCTGAACAAGACTCAGAAGGGAGGTTACCCTGCACAGGAGTTTCCTGAGGCTTGTGTTCTCGGTGTCCTGGAGAGGTGGCCTGTGATAGCTGCAGCTCAGAAGGAGCAGGGGGAAGGTCCGACGTAGGAGGACCGCTTCTCTATCACCCAGAAGGCAGGCCCACCCTAAGAGAAATGGGAGCCCGGAACAGAGGAAGACAATCTCGGAACCGGGGACACACCCTGCTCCAAGCAGCCTGCTCCCGGAGACAGAGCCTCAAGAAAAACCGGGGCAGGAGTTGCCCCCGGATCCGAAGACGGAACCGATGAAAACCCTGGAACCGTACCTGGAGCCGGGGGTTCTACCCCCCAAGCATGAGCTTGAGGAAGGGGTGGTGCCGAAGGAACCAAGCCCCAAAGGGACCTCTGGGCTCAGAGGAAGTCACAGTTGGTGCCAAGGAAAGGATTCCCCCTGAAGATGTCGGAGCTATGGGCCTCAGAACAAAAGGGTCCAAGGGAGGAGAATAAGTGGGAGTTGCAGGGGCAATGGACCCAAAACCCAGAGTGGGATGGGTTTTAGGAAAATTTGTAATCCCTCTGGCTGTCAACAGCTGATCGAACAGGCACACCACATCCAATTACAACAGACTCCTGGTGGACCTTACCGACACTCCTGAGGGGGAGTCAGGTCAGTCCAAAAAAGGGCTAAAGCCTTGTCCTGAAAACAGATCCAAAAACAGGGAGTACTGGGTCCATGGCATAGGAAAAGTCGGCACCGAGGATTCCAGTTCTGAGACAGGCAAAATGGGGAGTATCAGTTCCAAGAAAGGGCTTGGAGCCGAGGGAATAGCTGGAATGGAAGTCATTATCTGCTCCGAAGAAGTAGTTGGTACCGACCTCGGAACGGTGATGGGCGGTGTCGGTGCCGAACTAATAGCAGGGAATAAGGTTGGAGCCAAAATCACACTTGGAACCGTAATGGTCGGTGCCGAGGGCAGCGTTGAAGTGGATGTCATAGAAATATCTGCAGAGACTACTGGAGCTGAATTCGGAACAGAGGTGGTCGGAGCTGAGGAAGCAATCTTGTGCTCCATGGAGGACTTATGCTTATGAGGCTTACCCTTCTCACCAGCCGGTGAAGAGGGGTCAGAATGAGGACAATTTTTGTCCTTTGATGGAGGTGTTGAGACCTCCGATGCAGAAAGAGCCTCAGAAAAAAGTACAGAAAGCAGGCCTTTCAAAATAAGTTTATTTCTTTCATTCAGGGTCCGCTGACTGAAACTGACACAAATATGACAGGGAGGTTTCACAGATAAGTGAGAAACCCCCAGATAATAGACACAATCATCATGCAAGTCACTATTGGGGAGTTTACCATTGCAGGAAGTGCAATGCTTAAACCCCGAAGTCCCTTTCTTTTCTGACATATCCAGTGTCGATTCAACAATCTAAGAGTTAGAGTGAAGAGAAGATGGAAAGGAGAAAATACCAGCAATGGTATTAAGAATACCAAGAGAGTAAAGAAGGGTGTTTACCAACAATGGTAAGAGGAGAATACCCGTGGGTGGAGCTAGATAAAGGTAACAAGATATAAAAAGTTTTATAAAAGGTTTTTTGAGAAAAAAAATTAGAAAATATAATACATTTTGAAAAATAAAATACATAGCTGGAGAGCTCGGTGAAATGCTGCTATATGTCTCACGGCAAACGAGATCTGAGGTAACTGGGAGAAGGGCATTGTGGGTAGCAGCTTAGCTCGAAAGTTTTTGGCGCACGTGAGCTTGGTATTAGGCCGACTCGATTCCGAGCCCATCAGTGATGAATAGGAAGAAGATTAACAACTTCAGATTAATAACATTACACAGTAGAATTGGGCACCCTTTGGTAAGGGCCCTTATAGTAGCTGATAAGAGTAGTTGGTGGCAGTGGATTACTACCTTATATCCTGGGCATAACGGGGCATAGCTAGTGAACCTGTGCCAGCCTTCCCCAGGAGTGTCTGCGTGGTCGAATATAAATCTCAAAGTGTGTGTGTGTGTGTGTGTGTGTGTGTGTGTGTGTGTGTGTGTGTCAGCTACTTGGGCAGGGCCACGAAGCACTGGCTGAACAGATAGGGTACTGGAGGTTTTGGCTTGACTACTCGGTTGAGATCTGAACCCTATAGCTGTGCCAGTGGGGAGTCTTATTGAGAATCTGCAGAGAAAGGGAGAAACCATCCCCAGATTGACTGTGATCTCTGTGTGCCCTTAAGGGAAATTGTACTTTACTGTGTGTGTACTTGTTATCCTCCCAATGTGGATGCCTGGTGTTAGTAGTGAGGATTGAGGCTCCTTGATTACTAGGCTAGTGCATGGGCGTCACACCCAGAATTTCCAGATACAAAATATTCAGAAAGATTAAGACAGAAATTAGAAGAAGAAAAATACTTGTACATGAAAAACTGTCAAAAGCTCTGAATAAAAGTTTGAATTCATTAATACAACAGATCCATGAACAACATGGGCTGTCAGAAAGTGGGAAAATATAAAGAAAAAAAAAAAAGAGACTTTTGAAAGGTAAGAAAAAGAAACACGGACATGGGAAAGAAGAGAGATCTGGTACGGTGCAATACATGTGCAAAGGACAAAGCTAAATTAATTAGTAAAAAAGATGCTACATAGATCGAAGAGAAATACGAGCAAAGGCACAAGGATATGTAACATTTCACAATGCAAAAAAATAAGAAAGCAAAGAGGAGAGGAAATTTACAAAAGAGGATTAGTAAAGTAGAAGTTAAACAAATACAAACTGAAGTTATGGTTTATCAGCAAAGTGAAGGATTTCATGTGGAGAATCCAACATAAGCAATGTCACAGCATGAATGAATAATGGGTCCCCAGATGAAGGAGTAGCAGGTGGAGCAGGAGGCATCTGAAGATTTGCCACATGGCGATGCTCTGCAGCCACCTGTAGGAGACCAGTACAAAAGTCGAGTTGAAGTTGCACAGCAAGGGAAGGAGCAGGAAACGGACACAACTCTGACACAGGTAATATTCCGGAGTGAACGGTCAAAGGGTTCCCAAATAAAGCAGCAGCAGATGAAGCAGGGTACATCTGAAGAGGATATTTCACAGAAAGATGTTCTGGAACTTTTTGTGGAACACTCATGGGGAACGAAGAACAAAGAAGATGCTCTCAGTCCAGAAAAAAATGATTTAAGGGAAGACCTTCTTGACTAAATACAGATGGATAAACATATTAATGCAGATGAAAGAAACAGAATACAGAAAATAAGATACAAAATGTTTGAAGATTAGCAGAACACATGAATACAGTAAGTAGGACTATTAACAGAAATTCATGCAATATGCAATATAACAGAAATAAATATAGTACTGTGCAGCTAAATTAACTGATAAAGTGTTATTACAAAACCAGAGTAACAAGGAAAGGAAGGCAGCCATGCCACCATGGAAGAATCCAATAGAGAAAGTTATAAAGCAATTAAGAAGCATCACTGTTAAAAAAATACAGAAAAGTGAACAGATTATCAAAAATATGTAGAAAAATAGATGTGGCAAAAGCAATGCACAGTATTAAAATAGACCAGGCTCTATCATACATTATTGCTAATATTAAACTAGAAATATCAGCACAAGCAGAAAAACTTAGACAAGATATGTTATAAATATAAAGGAAAAACTGCAAAGTAAACAATTAATTGATGATCCAAATATGTTTTATAGAAAACTGGGAAACAAATCAAACAAAATAGAAACATCATCAAAAAGAAGAAACACTCCCTTTACTAATACACGAAGAACAGACAGGCTTTACAAAAGGGAGAAATACCTAAGATAATGTTAACAGAATACTGACACTAATTGATCATAATAAACTTAGAGGCTTAGACTTAACTATAATATTTTTATATATCAAAAGTGCCTTTGATTCTGTTGATTGGATTTGCCTATTTTTAATTTTAAATGAATATAAATACCCTACAGCTTTTAATACACTAATCAAAACTTATATGAAAATTCTCTAGCATATGTCAAATTAGGATCCTGTAGATCTGGACCCATTTCGATTATGTAAGGGATTAAAACAAGGCTGTCTCTTGTCACCCTTGTTATTTGCACTACTGATAGAACCTTTTGCAAACAATATTAGATTAGATAACAAAATTAAAGGCATACAAATCAACAGAGCACTAAACTTAAAACTCCAACTTTTTGCTGACTATATACTTCTGACTTTGTCTGATCCTGATTATTCCTTTCAAGCATTATTTAACTGTATGACTTGTTTGTGTCTTCCGGCTTTTCCCGGTTAGGGGTCGCCACAGTGGAACTCCGGTCCGCTAATGATTGGCAGCTGATTTTTACGTACCGGCTTGCCAGGCCTGACGCACAACCTTCAACGAAGGTACGCCTATTCACGCATGTCTCCACGCAGAAGATGCTCTAGCTGAGAATCGAACCAGACAGCGTCTTACTGTGAGGCGACAACACTACCGCAGCACCACCACCGCGGGTCTATATTATTTAACTCTATGACTATTTACCAAAATATTTCTGGACTATAGTTCAATGAAAATAAAACAAAAATTTTCCTCTCCAATTGTAAGAAAAAAATATATAAGTAAAAGGTTCTCTAAATATATAGCAACAGATGGCAAACTTCCTTATTTAGGTATTTACCTATCGGATGACTTAAACAACTCACTTATACTCAATTATAATATAATATTAGATAAAACTGAACTAATGATGTCCAACAGAAACAAATACTTATTTACAATGGAAGATAGGCTATTCCTGATTAAATCAATAGTTTTTCCTAAGGTATTATACCTCATACAAGTTTTTTCTCTCCCTCCTCCCAAGGATATTATTCAAAAATATAATAAATTGATATTAAATTTTCTATGGTTTCTGAATAAACCTCAAATTGGTTTGAACAATCATCTGGCAGATTAGGAGGCTGGAGGAATCAACTTACCAGCTATCGAGACATATGTTCTATCTTCTGTTGTTAAAAACATAACATTATGGTTAAACTCATCTTACTTTCCCATATGGAAACAAATTCATGAACAGATCTGGTTAGAAACTATGCATTCTCACAGTCAAGATCGCTTGTCTATTTTATCAAATTCCTTTTACTGGATGCTTAAATACTATATCCTAGAAAATAAAAATATTAAATTACCATCTCAATATATACATTTTACATGATCTAACTAAGAAATTTGTAAACAAAAATCCTAACATCAACTCGTGGTTCTTCCTACTCGTTCCTATAGCCTTTACATCTAATAATCCTGAAGCATTTCAAACGTATAAGATGAATACACTTAAAAAAGGAAATTTATTACTTTGGCGCCAATTAATAGAGTTAGGAAAGGTCTTATCCAATAATCAAATAATCAATAAATACAACATAGTTAAGGAAATGTGGTTACTTCAACTCTGAGGCAATATATTACAAATAAAGTAGAATTAATGCAAACTTCTGTCAGACACAACACTTCTAAACTTATTGAATATACTATAATTACTACAAATCACTTTTCAAGGTAATGGTTATTTGTCTACCATTTACAACATTGTTAAAAAACAAAAATATACTATACAAAAACATACTGGAATTACTCTACACTAGTAAATGGTCATTCCCCCATCAGAGGATGATAAAAATTATTCTTAAAACCTTAAAACATTCAACACTATCAATTCATTGGCAATTGCTTATTTGGAGATTCTTACATAGAAGTTTTTTTTACACCTCACTAGCCTTAATATTTGCAAATGAAGAATTATGTTGGAGATGTGAGAGAAAATTAAAAGCTGATTAGCAACATGTTTTTTATGAATGTAAATGTGTCAACATATACTGGAATAACATTAATAATTTTTTTGCAGACAGTTTTTAATGATAATTTTCAATTAACTAAATCAATGATCTTATTTAACTCTCCCATACCTAAGCGTGTTCCAAAAAAAGGTTCATCTATCCTAAGACATTATTAGCTATAGCTCGAAAGATCATCACCATTCATAGGAAAACTGTGACTTCTCCTACCTTCAATGAATTCACAAATCTTGGCTTAACAGCTGGTCATATGGAAATCTCTACCTTCAAGAATAGAACCAACAAAATTTCTTCATATTACAACACTTGGACGACAGTAATGGAAATATTGGAGAAAAAAGACAAGAATACTCAATAGTATGATTTATATTTAACACAATGTTCAATTACTTCATAATCTGTGTAGACAGTGGTGTAAATAGTTTCACAATGTTATGAAGTTCTATAGTTTTAAGTGTATGTGCATGTATAAATATATATATATATATATATATATATATATATATATATATATATATATATATATATATATATATATATACACACACACACACACATACATACACAGTATATATTGTATATTGTATTTTCATATATTGTTTTAAAAATGTTACTTCAAACAAAAACAAATACAAATATTTAAATGAAAGGGAAACAAAGGACAGACAGACACATTTTGGAGAAATACTTATGAAGAACCTGTTGAACATAACAAAGATGCAGAATGGAGAGAATAATTAGAATAAACAGAATATTGAGTTCTGATGTAGAGGAAATGGAATGAAGTAATGGCTGGACAAATTGAGACAAAAAAAGTGTATACAAGATGGAATCACTCATTACCAACAAGTCATAAAATAAATGCAAGCAAACCAGATATAGTAGCCCATGAAAAGAGATAAAAGTAGCACTGATCAATGAAATTGCTACACCCAGTGATTACATTATTTTGCATAGAGAGAGAGAGACACAAAGTCATAAAATACCAGGATTTGCAGGAGGAAATGAGAGCAATGTGAAAGAAAGATACTTGTTTCAATTGTAGCAGGAGCAACAGGTCTAATAAAAAAGAATTTAGAGTTGTACTTAGATATTCTACCAATACATGTAATTCCATACAATTCAATTCTGAGCATAATACAGGTACTGAGAAAAGCACTTTTAGTTAATATCAAAGACTGACTCTATAATAATTTCATGAACTTGAATTGTACCCTGACTTAGGAATGGGGTCCATTTCTACCATGGTATTAGAACCCTCAAGGTCTTGGAGAAATTAAAATGAGGAGTAAGGTTTCCAGTCTCTCTTTTGTCACCAAATTTTTTTTTCCCATTTAGACATGTACAATTTTTACCTGCAGGCTTTCTAGCTTCCTTTATTACATGTAATACATCCTCAGAATACAGGAGCCTAAAAGGAATCAAAATTTGTCCACTCAAACCATGAGATTGTCTCTCTTAAATTTGTGGCAAATGAGAGCACTTCTAGTGTATGAGCAAGTCCATCTTGTGAGGTAGTATGCGTGACTGCTCTTATCCAGGTTTAAGAGAAGACCGAAGCAGTGTTGTCTGGGCAAAAAGACTGACAATCAAGAAAATTTGGGGATTGTCCTTCTGAATTTTCAGAACTTTTTTTTTTGTACAAGGAAAGGCATACAGGAATTTTCCTTTCTAAGTAAAGGAGAAAGTGACCATTCCCAAGGCTTCGTTGCATGGTGTCCTGCAGCAAAATATTCTCATATTGGTTCAGACTGAAAACAGACAGATTAGTCTGTGGAATACCACACTAGGGGATAATCTTTAGTAAGACCTTCCTGTTAAACATCCATTCATAGAGGTCTGCCCTTGACCTGCCTGGATAATCTATCCTGTGATAAGGATGGATTGGAATATAAAGATAAGCATCCTTTAGGTCCAGGGTAGCTGTAAAAGCTTTGGGAAAAATGAGAGGAAAATAACTTTGTAGAGTCAACATTTTAAAGCTTAGAAAATTTAAAAACAAGTTTAGAAATGACAGATGCAGGATAGTCTCCAAGTGCCTTATTTTCTTGGGACCAGAAAAAAATATGGAGCAGAAATCATTTCCAATCTGATAAAGGGAACAGGTTCTACTATTTTCTGGTGCTAAAGTTCTGATAAAGATGAATGTACTTCCTGCTTCTGGTTCTGTAGAACTGAGTGTTTAAAAAAGATTTCCAATATAAAGTATACCCTTCATGAATGATTTTCAAGACTCAAGTGTCTGTTGTGATCTTTTTCTAAAAGGAGAAGACTGACAATGTTTGCCTGAAAGACTAGAAAAGGAAAGGCTTAAGTGTGTTTTTGTGTGTGTGTGTGTGTGTGTGTGTGTGTTGGCGGGGGGGACGGGGACGTAGTAAGAAGCTGGAAAGTTAGTCTTGGGTGGGGCCTCCCTCCATTGAAATCAGTATTAGGATTGATTTGAAATTTCTTTTTGGATTTTATGCTCTTTTGTTGCATATACTTTTTATAATATAATGGGTCTGGACTGGAGAGGGAATTTCTTTGAAATATTTTAACAGGAAAAGAAACAGCTTTTTAAACCCCTGCATAATTTGTCCCTTTCTTCCAATATTTTGAATATCTCTGCTGAAGGAGATCCAGAAGTATAGCCCTTACCTAAATGGGGCAGTCAAAAGTGTTGCTTTTACATCATCTTATACATGCTGGAGTCTTAGGCAGTAGTCCCCCTTCTCATCACTGAACCAGTAGCAGCATCTTTTGATAGATGCTGGAGTCTTAGGCAGTAGTCCCTTCCTCATCACTGAACCAGTGGCAGCATCTTCTGATAGATGCTAGAGTCTTAGGCAGTAGTGCCTTCTCATCACTGAACCAGTGGCAGCATCTTCTGATAGATGCTGGAGTCTTAGGCAGTAGTCCCTTCCTCATCACTGAACCAGTAGCAGCATCTTCTGATAGATGCTAGAGTCTTAGGCAGTAGTCCCTTCCTCATCACTGAACCAGTGGCAGCATCTTCTGATAGATGCTAGAGTCTTAGGCAGTAGTCCCTTCCTCATCACTGAACCAGAGGCAGCATCTTCTGATAGATGCTGGAGTCTTAGGCAGTAGTGCCTTCTCATCACTGAACCATTGACAGCAGCCCTAGAAGGAGCAACTGCCTCATCATATGCACACTTAATAGAAAAGTGTGCTACCTGAGAAGCAGAAGATATCATATTTTACATTGCTGCTTTTGAATCGTTGTCGGGGATTTGATCATGCTGCCAAAAATGAACAGAGGATATCTTAGCATGCATGTCTAACAGCTAACAGCATGAAAAGCCAAAATATCTATCCAAGTTTAACTATCCCTGTCATTTGGAAGAATACTGAAAGATGGAAATAGTGTAGGGGGCTTGACAACATCTGTAGAAACAAAGGCAGGGTCAGATGCTGGATTTTTATAAAAGTATTTCTGTGCATCAAGGACTCTAATACCTATCAAGCTTTCTTGGTGCAGGTGGCTATCCCTCAGCAATTAGAAATGTAAAAGGGAAATTGTCCTCCAAAGCTCCAAGAACTCGAGGGACAAGAGAAGTATTGGTAAAGTCCATATGCAAGGGATTATATCTTTTTTGTCATTTGGAGAGTTGTTTGCCTTCCCAACTAAAATGCTGCAACATTTTCTGAATAATTTCTACAAAGGAGAGATCTTCCTGATGGGACTCAGAGGAAACAGTATCTTCAGGTTCAGATTCATATCCTGAAAGGGAATGAATCTGAGAATAAATCATCTACATTGTTTGGCACCAATCTTTTTCAGACAATGTATTTCTTTTTCTTTTAAGAGAGGAAGATGCAGTAGAAGCAAAAATCTAAGGATATTTAAGAAAAATAAGGGCTTTAAAAAAATCCAGTCATTCTTATTGAGGATCTCACGAAACAGGAGTGACTGGAGAAGAATATTGCTTGGACTTTTTGCTTCTTAATTACATGAGAAAAACTCAACCCTAGATATACCTCCATCAGAAAACAAGAGATGATCCTTTAGAAAACATAAGCATTGGTTCATCCTTCAGGGCTTTAGCGTCATTCTGACTTGTCAGATGGGATGTGCATATAGTGCATTCTGTGTAGGCCTCCTGTAGGGTCACAACAGACAGAACAGACCCAGAATAGGCTTCTCAATTGCCTCAATGAGCATGTCCAACCCAGACTTGACAATGGAAGCCAGAGTAGAATAGTCTTCACTTTTGCATCTTGGTTTTCTTCTTCAGCTTTGAGAGGGCATCTGAGCTGGGTGAACTGTAGCAGACATGGAGGCTTGAGTAACAGCCTTGAGTAATATAAGCTCTAAATAAATATTTGGAGAAGAAATATGTCTCCTTAGGGTATCTGGAAAGAAAGCCTGACAGATGCTACAGTTCCTAATATTATGCTCAGGGTCTAAACAAAAAGAAACTGTGAATACACGTCTTTGTAAGGAATTTGCCTCTCACAGAGGCATTTGCCTTTCTTTCAAGACATTAACAAAATTCCTGTAAAGAACACTGAAAAAGGAGGAAGGATACCCAACAGAATACTTAGCTGTCACTCGCAGTAGCAATCTGGACTTTTCAAATGCTGACAAATCAAGGCATTGATGACACCATGATTCCCGCAATGGTGGCAAGAAAGTTCTGAGGACTTTGGTGTCCGTACATCCCTTTTGTACAAGCACACTGCCCTTGTGCCTAGGCCCAAGTTTTGGCATACTGGCCAGATTTATGGTATCCCTGGCAGGATACATTCCACTTGGCAGCAATCATATCATAGTAACTTAATTATAAACATCTGTTCTTTGTATGAGGCAATCAACTCTACAAACTCTAAGAGAAAAAGGGCTTCATCTGTAGATTAGGAAAATAAAATGATTCTTTCAAACCACAGAATTCACAGTATCCTATGGTCAGCTATACAAAAAAGCGGCTGCCAGATTGTCTTGCTTGCTAAGAAGGTAGAATTTAACGGATGTATATCACTTTATCCAATGGCTATTCAATGAACAGCCATTCGTCGAACCCCTATTTATCAAAGCTGCTCTTCATCGAACAGCAAATTTTAACTAGGGCAAATCACAGGTTGACCACCATCTGGAATTTGCCCTTTTCCCCACTATAGTGTGATCTTGGAGTTGGTATATTTAGTTAGGGGGGTGTGGGGGGCTGTGTGGGCTACCTTGGTAGGTTTTAAATTTTTTTTTTTTTTTTTTTTTTTTTTTTTTTAACAGTGGCTTCGTTACCCAACCTCGGATTTCCCCTAGCTAAACTTCACTGTTTGATGAAGAGCAGCTTCGATAAATAGGGGTTCGACAAATGGCTATTCACTGAACAGCTATTCGATAAAGTGATACAGACCCAATTTAACCACTAAATGCACTTGAAGAACGCATTTTATTATTGAACCATTGTGGAAAATGTCAACCATTTTTTTCTTCTTCTTAAAGAGAAAGTAGAAATTATTACTTTTTTTTGTTTGGGGCTTTCACAGCAGCAGCACTTGTGTTACTACAGACTTTTGCAGCAGTATATTCTATATGGTAATGAGTATTTGTTTTTTCAGCAGTATGAACTTTGGAGTGTGTGTGTACGGGTTTGTGTGTACATGTTCTTCTGTGGTGTCTCCTGTGCAACTTGGATTTTCATAACGATAAATTCCATGTTTTGAAAACTCAGCTTGCCTGACCAACATGTTCGCTATGATCATGCCTTTTTCTTACATATATTAGGAACAGTGAGACTATATCAGTAGTTAAGTTCAAACTCATGATCAGACAAAGGGAAAATCATATTGCACGTGCTTCCCCCATCCTCTCACTAAACAGTACAGTTAAGTAATCACCTCATGACAATGTCAGATGTTACAGAGAGATCACTGCCACAATCACTACTTCAGGAAATTCTGAAGCAGTCTTGATGTCTGACATCCAGCCAGACTTTCAGAATGAACACCCTTTTCACTTGGCTGAGCTGACACTGGCTTTACCTAAGACGTCTTCACATACTTTGTATAAAGGTGATAGCTACTCACACCATTTGTAGATCTTAATTCTTGTTCTTAGATCAGTCTAACCTATGCAGAATATGCTGCATAGCCTGAGGAACTTCTCAAGGAACATTACCTGAGATCCAGAGAGAACTAGCCTTGCTGAGGGATCTGACCAATAAGAAAGCATAAAGAGAAAGGAGACAATGAATGAAGTTTTGGGGTGGGATAGATGCTCAGGCCCTAAGTTCCCAGGAAGAGACAGGAGATGGCCATCAAACCATGAAAACTTCTTGTACTTGTAAACATATAATTTTCTAGTTGTAGGTTTTCTTGCCTCCTTAAATACCTGCTGCACATCCTCATGGAACAAATCCTCATGGAACAAGTGCGTAAAGGGTAACAAAATAGAATCATCAGTTGCAATTGCTCTAAGCTGGGGTGTACCATTTACTTGTGATCCTTTGTAGGCAAGTTTGTGACAATTGCCCTTGGTCAATTCCATTAAAAATGAGGATCGACTTTGCCTCAGCCAGAAGGGATTTACCATAGTGATCTTTGTTAATTCTTTCTGAATCTTTAGAAGTACCTCGAGAATCATTGGAAAGGTTTGAATGCACACAGGAACATTCCCAACCATGGAAATGACAAAGTGTCTGTCTTCCAAACAGGAATGTCTTTAAAATATTTTTTTCAGTTGTCTGTTTTAAAAGGAGGTGAACAGATCTACTTAAGGGGTTCCCCACTTCCGGATCAAGTCCTGGAAATCCTCTACATGGAGCTTCCACTTCTGAGGGTCCATCTAGGATCTGTTTAGTCTGTCTTCTACTGTGTTTTGCTTTGATGGAATGTACAAGACCTAAAGAGTCACAGAATGCTGTAAAGTCAGCTCCCAGTCCATCACTGCCCGCCAATAAAGAGGGTATGACCTTGTACCCCCCCCCCCTTGCTTGTTCAGGCACCACATCATGGTAGTGCTGTCTGTGACCACAAGAGGAGAACCTGGAGTCCATATAAGCTGAAGGACTTTTAAGGCACAAATCACTGCCAAAATATTTTACTTTTGTGCACTTTGACATGCCCCAAGGACCCCACAAGCTTTGTAGTTGAATTCCCACAGACACTGCTCCCCATGCAAAATCTGAAGACAAATTGGACTGAGGTTTGAGTCCTGGTGTCAGAGACAATTTATCCCTCTACCACTGTAGTTCCTTTTTCACAAATCCCAATACTGGTACCTGGGCATCCTAGGGATGAAGGTTCTGGGTCCAACACTTCAAGTACCACAGAACTTTAAACATGTATAGTCTGGCTAGTGGTATCATGATGATCACTGATGGCACAAAGCCTAGAATTTTGAGGATTTCTCTTGTTGTGGTCACGTCTAGAAGAGAGAAATCCAACAAAATGCCCTGATAAATCAGAACTTTGTCTTCTGGCCGGAAGGCCATCCTTTTGACTGTGTCTATCAAACATCCTAAGGAAAAAAATTGTTGCGTGTGTGTGTGAGGAAGGACTTTTGAAGGTTCAATTTGAAGTCCAAGTAGACAGGAGGGGTGCAGCCTTGTTTAAGGACTCCAAATGCCTGGATACAGAATATGCACAAATTAACAAGTTGCTGAAATAAGGAAAATGTGGATGCCTAGGGTTCTGAAACAGGCAAACCACTGAGGCCAGACATTTACTTGAGGTGCAGTAAATAGCCAAAAAGGGTAATGCAGACAATTGATAATGTAAGCCAGACAGCAAATCTCAAATATTTCCTGAAATTGGGAGCAAAAAGAAAATAAGCATCCTTGAGATCTACGGTTTCCATGAAACAGTGGTCTGGAAGCAATGCTAAGACAGAATGTAAGGTTAGCATTTTGAATTTCGGACTTTTTACAAAGGTATTAAGAACGTACAAATTTAGGACAGATCTATAGGAGTGCTCTTTTTTTGGTACCAAAAAGGTTCTAAATCACAGGTACTGGTTCTATGATCTCTGCTTCTACCATGTGATGGACTGTGGGAAGAAACAGCTGTGTCTGGTCTGGTGGGTGTGGGGAACTTCCCCTAAAAGGGGGAGGATTTTATATCCATTTCTAAGTGTATTCTCTCTGAATTATTCTCAGAAACAATCTGTCTGACATATACGGTCAGGCTACAGGGCTGAGAGAGAGAACCTTGGGGGAAGGAGGAAGAGAAGGAAAGGTAGAACGGGTGGGTGTAGCTAAGGATGCTCTGACTCAGCACAGTCATTCCTTTGTAGGGGGTTGTTCTCTAAGAAAATAACCCATCTTGTTTGGTTTTGAAGAATTATCCACCTGCCATTTCCTTTTGGATCCCTGACTTTTGTTTGGCTGGGATTTTTGTTTGTTCTGTCCCTTGAAGGTTTAGAGAGAACTTGGGTACAATTAATATTGCAGATATCCCATGCATTAATCAGCCTTTATAATCCCACTGTTTGTGAATTTGTGTAACAGGAGGCCCAAACACCAATACACAACTTAAAACTGCATTTAAAACTTCAGTTTTCAAATCAGAAAAACTATGGGGTACCATCTTAATACAACAGAAGAAGCAGAGTTTCTTGATATTGTATCTGCCCATTCAAGCATACCTCTCAAAGTAAGTTTCGAAACCAGAGTCAGATTAGAAACAATTTCATTCATATAAGACTTTTTCTTTGCAGGTAATGAGGCACCAAAATCTAACAAACTGTACGCACACTGTAGAATAAATTTGCACATCTAGCTTTGATAATTTAACATTCTAAAAGCTAGTTTAGTATAAAAAGACATCCTTTTCTCCTGAAGCTCTAAACATTTTCTCTCTTTTCAGGGGCATTGGATTAGTTGAAGCCAAGAACTTTTTATTTGAGCAGGCAGATGGGTCAACAGTCAAATGAGATAAGAGAGTGGTTATATCCCAAGAGTCCCTATATTTTCTCTTGTCCTTTTTACAGCCTGCTGGAATACATAGTATGTCCTACAGGCAAGTTTATAAACATCTTCCAATGCCAGTCAGAAGTGTGTGTGTGTGTGTGTGGGGGTGTCACACAATTGGGCATCTTGTCCTCTAAAAGGTCATAAACTCTGCCTAGCTCTGGGGTAGTTCCGTCTGCCCCCAAGCAAAAACTGCACTAAATCTAGACATCATCGGAGGAAAACTGAACACTTGATTGGACAGAGTTCAGATTCACCTTTTGAAGAATCAGAGACTGGACTGTGTGAACTAAGACATCACTGTTGTCCTCATTAGATTACTCATCATGCTCTGGAACAAGAGAAAGGTCTCTATCCAAACTAGTAATACAGCCATGTATAGGAACACAACCAATAGGATTAGTTGCCTGCAGAACCAGGAACCCAAGGAAACCATCAGCCTTATAAACAGCTATAATCTGATTATCAGCTATATGAAGAAGCTTCTGTTTTTTTTCTTGTGAACTTCACTACTAGATAAATTATCTAAGGACAGAGTATTATGTCTGGCAAGGGCTTTCTTATCCTGGACAACACCTACACCTTAAGGATTTGGTTCTCCCATAGTTGCAGCACCTGCTACTAGAACAGCCCAGGGGGATGTGTTTAAACCATGTTCTACTGAGGCCAGCAAAGCTACACTAAAGGGAGACAAGGCAAAAGGTAAACTGGTCTGCGGGCTGAGCACTGACCCAAATGGAATCACTAACTGTAGGCTGAGGCATGTTTGTATTTTGTTTTTCCTTTTCACATGCAACCCAATTTGATGGGAGGGGCTTATCTCAGTTAAATCCACCAAGTCAGGTGGCAGAGAATACCAGCTAGAATAATAAACTGGCAGTGCTAGATAATGTATCACAATAACCACTTAAAGTGTCTAGTAATAAGTATGTCCTCATACAACTAAACTCACTCGAACTGTCCTATCACAAAAAGTTTGAAATGTGTTCAAAATTCTTTTATAATTTACAGAAGTTAAAACATTTCTATACTCAAAGTCCAAACACCAAAGGAGCCAGTGTACCAAAGCCAGTGTTAAAAAATAGGTACACAAACTTTCACCATGTTAAGCTGACATACAACTACATTTAATAGCAATTTAAATTATATTTTCTTGTTAGAGTCAGAGTAAAATCTCCACACTACATTCAAATAACTTAATTCAAGGTAAAATCTCAATTCAGTTTTAAAAACACACACAACAAATTTATACATCTGATAATACATAAATGCTGAAAAAAAAAAAGAAAACGGCTTCTGCAATATTTTCCTATCCAAAGGTGAAAACAAGACTGGCAAAATTAATCTGTAGTTCTGACGAAATAAGACAGTCCCTAGTGTCCTCAGAAATAGAAAAAAAAATTAAAGTTGTGTGCTTACTATAATGATAGATCTGTGTCGTCTGCTTCAGTCCTTCCTCAATTATTGGATCAGTCTTGAATCCAACGTCAGCCACTCTCAGACTTTGGATTCAATGCTCAAGCTACTCCCTTTACTCATAACCACCTGCATGAATTCAGATACCTCAGATTGAGTTTGCCCCTATACCAGTGTAAAGGAAATTGCCTACACACCTATAAAACCAAATGTCACATAGTATGAGAAACACCAGCCAAACCTAGAACTTGAAGAGTATATAATCAAGCCAAGTACCGTCACTCCAAGAGCCACAAGGAAATTCACGAAAGGCATAAGGAGGAGCTGAGGAAGAATGGGAGAAGACAACACAAATCTATTATTATGGTAAGTACATAAATGTAATATTTGATGTCGTCTCTTCCATCCATTCCTCAACTGATGGGACACAGAGTCCTCAGCTACTAATACACTTGAGAGGTCTTATGGAAGGATTTTCCAGAGCACAGCAGAACCAAGGGAGGCTCTTGACCTTTAATGTAAATCAAATTTATAGTGAGAAATGAAGGTGTATGGACATTGGCCAAGTAGCAGCAGCACAAATGCCATCAAGTGACATTTTGGAGAAGAAAGCTGCAGATCTAGTGGAGTGAGTATTAGGAGGTTTGGGTAAGGATAAGCTCTTCTCTTTATAGACATGTGAAATACAAGCAGATAACCATTGAGGCAGAGCACTACTTTAGATACCCCCTTCCCCAATCTGGTTGCAGAAAAGGAGACAAATTACTGATCAGTCTTTCTAATCTTCCTAGTACAATGCATAGCAGAAATAATGCTGGTGGCGTGTAGCCAGGAAATGTAATATGTATTCATCTTTACTGGAGAAACTTGGGGAAAAAAAACAGAAAGGTTGACAGACAGACTGAGTCATGATCCAGAAGTCACCTTTGGAAGAAAATTAAGATGAGTTCTTCCAGTAACCCTGTCCTTGTGGATAGATAGGGCATGCAACTCCAAATCCCTCTTAGCAGAGGTGATGGTGACCAAAAATAAAGTTGTCCACGCTAAGAATGTTAAGTCAACTTTGGCTGCACGTCAAAGTGTGTGTGGGGGGGGGGGGACTAGTTAAGGCCTGTAACAGAATGGCAATTCTGCTGTGAAAAAAATATGCCAGAAAATCCAAAATGACTGGAAGAAGGGCTGAAAAACGATCAAATTTTTTGCTGGAAGCCCAGATAGATAATCTTTTCCACTTACTTCTATAGATCCTCCTGGTGGAAGGTCTTTGTGAAGAGGTCAAAATGTGAACTACTTGGGAAAAAAGCCTGGAGTGTCTAGCCATCATCAAAATAGCAGAAGCAATGCAGTCAGTTTGAAGGCTTAAATGTCTGGGTGATGGAACCCAGACAGGTGAGAGAGAAGATCTGGAGCTGAACCTAGCAACCAGGAAGGGTAAACCAGATGAGACCAGAGGAAGGGAAAATACACCTGTTAAGGCCAAGAGGGAGACTATCAGGATCACTATGGCTTTTCTTGTCAATGCTTTCTGAAGAAAATATTGGCATGACAGGTGTAGGAGGAAAGGCATACAGCAGTCTAGGGGGTCAATTGTGGATCACAACATCCCTCTGTGACTCCCCTCCCCCTCCTGTGAGATAAGGGCAAAATACCTGCTCTACTTGGTGTTGTAGAGAGAAGCAAAAAGATTGCAACAAGGTTGGTCCCCATCGTCTTAAAAACTGATCCACCACTGATGGATTGAGGGACCACTCATGAGGGTGAAGATTGGGATCTGCTCAACCCATCCACTACAACAATGGACTTCCCCAGAATGTGCATTGCTATCAGAAAGTGGTGAGAACACATTGCCTTATTCTCATGGCCTTCCAGTCAAGCAGGAGGAATATGTTCCTTCCTGTTTGTTGATGTACCAGACTGCTGACATGCTGTCCATAAGGACTTAAATCCCACCTATGTGGACAGCATCCTGAAAGGCCTTCAATGGTAGGAGGACCACTCATCTCCAACATGTTGATGTGAAGACTGGCCTCTGCATGAGACTACATACCTTGAACACCTTTCCCAAGAAATGACCCCCCCCCCACCTTAAGTGGGAAGAGTATGCAATTACTGTGGCATGTGGGGGAAGGTAGTATAAAGGGACTCTAGCCACCACAGTCTAGCATGTCTTTGTGAGCGAGACTAGAAAACTCATGGGCTGGTGTCTGAATGACCACTGGGCCGAAAGGGTCCACTGGAGCACCCTCACATATCTGGCAAGGAGAATCAAGGTGACTGCTGCTGATAACGACCCTGGGAAATACAGAATCAATTTAGCATGAGGCTTCTGGCAGGAAAGAACAGCAAGCGCTTCTTTGTGGAAAGTGGAACTCCTGGTTTGTGGAAGCTAGGTGATTTGTAGTTTCATGTTCAAAAGCACTCAGATAAATCCTAAGGTCTGCATAGGGTGAGGCTTGGGCTTTGCTGTGTTCACAGTAATGCCTAATATTAAGTAAAGGTGGAGGGAAGAGTCCCTGGCTTCTAGCAGAAGATTCCTGAAACTGATGTTATAAGCCAGTTGTTCAGGCATGAGAACACTTGGAATCTCTGCAGCCTGAGATGAGCTGCAACCTGTTATTTACTTTCATGCACTTGCTGAACACCTGGGGGGCTATAGTTATGCCAAGGGGCAGGGCTCTAAAATAGGAATAACTGGCTCCCAGCCTGAAATGGAGAAATCTTCTGGAGCATCTGTCCATTGTTATAAAGAAGTAGTAGGCATACTGGAGGTCTACTGAATACATCCAGTCATCTTTCTTTAGCAATGGGAGTATGGATTTAATCATGACTATTACAAACGTTTTTGTTTCATAAACTTGTTCAAGTGACTTAGGTCTGAAATAGGCCCGGGCTCCCCATTCTTTTTTGTCACTAATAGAATCTTTATCTTTTTTAAACATCTTTATTTAATTATCACTTGTGACATGGGCAAACATACATTTATGCAAAAGTAATCAAACCATATTAACAAGTTCACATTCACAAACATTATAGGATACACAACAATACATGTGATGTACGATCCAAGCAACATTACATAAATTATTCAATTCCTGCCTTTTCCAAAGCATTTTTCTGCATATACTGTTCCTGCAACTTCCTTTTTTCTATGTAATTTGCTCCTATCCTTTTCTAAAGATCGCAAGTCCTGGACTTTTATCACTGTTACAATACTCACTACTTCAAGTATAGCTGATTTAGAGTTTAATTTCCACTTTTTAGTAACTGCTTTTTTGGCAGACACCAGAATTAAACTTGACAAGGCCTTACTGTGTATAGGCTATTCAGGCCCTGTATCCCAGTTAAAAAAAAATTCCTTAGTCAAACTCATTTGCTCACCCAGTATTCCTGACAGAGTACGATGTAGGGAAATTTTAAAGTCTGCCAAATCGTTACAATCCCAAAACATATGTTCCTAGTTACCTCTTTCTTTCCCATCACACCTCCAACATTTGCCATCTACCTAAGGAAAAATTCTTTCGAGTCTGCTTAGGGTATAAAAGTATCTATGGAAATACTTCCAGGCAAAAATTCTAAATCTTCAAGACTTTGTTGCATATTTGGAGGACATATATATGACCTCCGATTGTTTCTTTGTGAATTAAATATCTAATCTCTCTTCCAAATATTTTCTGACCTCTTTTGATTGGTTCCTATAACTGCTGTGTAATATTTTATATGACCCAATAATTATCCCTTTAAGAGCAGCTTCTGTTCTAGAATCAAGTAAAAATTCAACCAGTGCAGGTCTTTCATTTAGAATTCCCCTATCCCTTTCTCTTTGTCTATATTTGGATATCAATCCCTGACAGGGAAGGCAGTCACTAGCTTGCAATTCAAATGACTTCTTGGCCTCTTCCCATTCCACTACCTTTTCTTCCCTGATTATTGGTTCACAATACCTTGGTTCCTTTGCCATCTTCCTGCAGTAAATTCTCTCTTGTCTATTCTCTGAACCCCTTATTGCAGTCATCCTTACTGGCAGAAATTTATTTTATCATTCCAGTGTTGGCTTAGTTCTTAGTATACTTTTTGGTTATTGTATGAATATAATATTGTGTAAGACTGTCGTTATTCTCCTTAAGGATCTAGGTCCAAAATCCCATTCTTTCCTTATTTCTTGAATTACCTCCTCCACTTCATCATCATCCCTTCCCACTTTGAATTGTAGCTTTCTGCTTGTGTTATGTATAAGAGCCGTAACAGTGTAGCTCTGAAATATCCCTTCAAATCAGGTAATCCTAAACTTCCTTGCACTGTTGGGAGGGCCAGCTTATCCCACTGACTCTCACCCTTTTCCCCTCCAACATAAAACCCTTCAACTCTATTAATTACTGTCCACAGCTTCTCTTCTGCTTGATAAAAAAATATGCTTGACCTGTGTATAAAACTAAAGGGACTAAAACGTTTTTTACTGCTTATATCTTGCTAACCATATCCATAGACAAGAGCTACCAATATCCTAGGTTTTGCATTTTCTTTTGTTTAGCCTCATACCACATATATCCTTAGCTACCAAAATCTAATTCTTTTTAATCCATGCTCCTAAATTCTTCATTTTATCATGTCCCTATATATGTGGTTTTGCTAGACCAATTCATGTGTGGGTACAGAGTTTATAGCTATAGCCTTTGTTTTGGTGTTAATCTATAGTGCAAATATGAGTAATGGCTTACTTCTACTGTGGGTAACTACTGTTTTTGTGTACACATCTTTTGGTTATAAATTTTCCTCATGCTTATTTCTTAGCTGTGGTGAACTGATGTTTGGCGGGACACAGTGAATTTCTGGAGGCACTACAAGAGTGAAGCAAAGTCCCCCCTCATGTCTAAACCCTTATCACAACATGGGAGATAATAATGTGGATGGTGCTGTTGGTAAATTAAAAACACATTCAGCATCAAGATACTGGAACCTCCAGAATATCAGATAATAATAAACTAAAGCTAATTGAAGAACCCTAGTGCTGCAGGTAGATAAGCTGTTTTTTAATTTCATGAGTTTTGAAGAAGTCTGAGCACTGGATATGGATGAAAGCACTTAACTCACACTTAGTAAATTTTCACACATCAATTCGGATGTATTAAAATTTTTTACTTTCTGCAACCTTTTCTTTGTGAGGGCAACAGTGTGGGCCAAGCATTTTTTGTGTTACTTGTTTATCTGAGTGGTTGATCCTCTGACTTTCTTTGGCTTTGTTTTGTCTTCATTCATTTTATATCCTGAAAAAGTGGAACTTCTCTGAATATTCCACAACAGTGAGATGTCCTTTTCTGGTTCCATCAGGTAATGATATCATCTGCAAATATTGCCAACTTTTCTTGAAAACCATACCAATTATATCCTAGTATTTCAGAGTCCCTTATTTTCTTTGCCAGTGGTAATAAATATAACACAAATAACAAAAGGGGAAGAGGACACCCCTGCCTAGCTCCTCTTGTTCTGATACAAGTTTGTCAGAAAGGAAACCTCCTATCTTGATTTTTGCCTCTGATCCTTCTTATATCCCTCTAACGAACCTTATTACTGTATCAGGAAATGCAAATGCTTCCATTTCCCTATTCATAAAATCCCAGTTTATTCTATCAAATGCTTTTTCTGCATGAAGACCTACTAACAGTGGTATTTTCTTACATTCGGATTCCTTCTCAATCACTGTTCTATTAATGTAGTCAAATGTTTGCCTCCCCTCCAAAAAAACATACTGGTCCATATCTATCAGTTTTGGTATCAACTTTGCTATTCTTTTAGCCATTATAAACACTTTATAATCATAGCTTAGAATTGAGGTGGGCCTATATGAAGCTGGATCAGATGGGTCTTTACCATATTTAGTTGTTATAGCCACCACAGTTTTTTCCAGGATGTTGATGCCTCCCCTATTTTTAAAATACTGCTAAACAAAACCTTCCAGATTTCTATGAATTTCCTCCCTCCTAACTTCCACCAGAATACCATGTGTTCCTTGACTTTCCTGCAGATTGCTTATACATAATCATTTTTATCTGATCCTCCTGTCTTAGCTGTTAGTTACTGGGCCTCATCTACCTCTAACCTTGACAAATTTAAGTCTTCCATAAATATTTCCATTTCCATTAGTGCTTTTTCTTGATTTCCCCCACTTCTCTGCTTTATACAACTTTGCATAAAATTTCTGAAATAACTCTAATACCTCTACAGGATCTCTGATTATTTTTCTTTCTTGTTATATGCTTCCCAAGTTTGGCAAGAACCCTTTCTACTTTCGTTTACCTTATTATCAAAAAACAGTTGCTTAACAGCAGACTTTCTAGACTCAATACATATTACCCAGGTACTCTCTTATTTTCTCTTTAGCACTCTGCAATTGCGCCTCCTCTTGTTCTGTGAAATTCCCTTTATTTTGTAACACTTTAACCTTTGTCAGCCCCACTAAATAATTCTTATTACTTGTTAACCACATCTCTCTTTCTTTTATTTTTACTCTGTCTTTAAACAGCACTTTCATTTTATCCTACTCACTAGCCATAACTTTTGGAGTACTTTCTATCTTCCCAAATAGCTCCCATATAATTTCCACTACCCATTCCTTAAATTCCTCTCTTTTTAACAAGCAGGTGGGGAGGTGCCAGTGTTTTATCTTTATGTCATTACCCTGCATTTTTTATCTTAGTGTTTATTGGTGCATTATCTGAAATAGCTATTGGATATGTATCAAAGTTCTCAATTAAATGGAAATGTTCCTGTGAAATATAATTTCTATCAAGTCTAGCCCAGTGGTTGTACCGTGGGAATATTATGTAAATGTTCTCTCAGTTCCTGCTACTGAATTCACATCTTTCAAAGCAAATATTTTCATAAATTGCTTCAGAAATCTGCACTCTGTTATATTTTCTGTTCTAGGCCCCCCAGATATATCCTCATTGTTGCAAATCAAATTCCACTCCCCACCTATAAGTAATATTCCCTGCTGGAGAGTTGAGAGGTATGACACAGGCTCTAGTTAACCTGAAACTGGGGTTATCCAGACTAAGATGCATGCTATATATTGGGCTTTTTACTTACTCTAATTGATGTCTATTTTTTTATTTCCCCTCTCCCAGATATGAAAACTACTTATATACTTTTGGAAATCATTAACATTTAGCCATAAGGAAACCAGACTGGCTTTTATTGTCTTGTTATCAGCTTGTCTCCATGGAAAAGTACGAGAAAAAAAGATATATGAAGTCCTCTACTCCAGCATGAAATACAAGTTGAAACATTTATTGCTACAGGAAAAATTTTCATTATATTCAGTATTCTATTTACTTGTTTTTACTAAACATGTGTTGTTAGACTAAGCCAAGGGTCTTAATTCAGACATTCACCTATGCAGAAGTAAAATAAAACATATCAGTCCTAAATATATTATGATCTGTGTATTTTTACACCCACCTCAACAAATCAAGATTACATGCTATTAACTTAAACATGCTTTTGCCTAGCTTTCTTTCTCTTTTTGCACTGTAATGCCTACATTCTTAACCCCCCCTCCAAAAAAAAAAAAAAAAAAAAAAGAAAGAAAAGACAAAGAAAAAATGCATCTATCGATTTTAATAACTATCACACACAAGAACTAAAAATACTTTGCTATAAAATATGCAATTTACATTGTTAAGTTTCATAGAAGTACTGTTAAGAAAAATATATTTTACCTACAGTTACCTTTTTCCTTCTTCATCCCCTCCCCTTAGTCCTTCCAAACATTAATGACATGAAGTGAGGCAAATGTCCTTAAGTTTCAGACAACTTTAACAAAGTCAGCAAAGTCCACTCATTCTAATACAGCAGTATTTCACAAATCTGATTGTTTTGCAGTCCCACATTTATTCACTAATTTCCATGTTGCTGACATTCTTCCTGTTCGTCTCCATCTCCCAGTCTGAGATTCAAGTTCAATTCCACTGTGCTCTCAATTCTTCTGGTCAAATCCAGAGCTTTACTGTGTCTCTCAAGCATTTTCCTTTGGATCAGTAGAAAAGGTTTCGCTGGCAAAGTCTCTCTGTGTGCTTTATTAACATATGAATGAGAAGCGGAGTCCCCTTCTGCCTCATGGTTCATTTTTTGTTGGACAAACTTTTGCAGCTCCTCCTCAGCCTGTTATGAATCAAAGAATGATTGTGATCCCCCAGGAAAAACTATGAAGACAGCTGGATACAGCAGCTTGAATCCCACACCTGCCTCTTGACAGTCCCTGATTACTGGAATAAATGTATTCATTGTACATCAGGCAAAAAAGAAACAATCATTTTCCACAAACATTTAACTGTCTCCAATTTTTAATTCTTTCCCCTTTTGCCAGTTTTGTTAGGATCAACTCTTTCTGCTGGAAGGTTTACATCTTTACTAATAAAGGTCTTGGCTGCTTTATCATGGCCATATTTGAAGCATACACACAGTTTTCCCTTTCAATTAACAGTTCATGCTGTGGAATACCAGTCCAGTTGCTTATTTGTGCTTTCATAAAACAAATACAGTCTGTTTGTTCTAGTTTGAGTTGACCAGGTAGTCAGAGACTTGGGGACATGGACAGTAATTTAGCCTTTGACCATCATGTGTGTACAGTAGTGAGGAAATCATTCTATGCTGTACAATATATAAACAAAAGTATGACATCGTGATCCAAGGAAGTCAATGTTCCACTGTATTCAGCATTCATCAGACCTATCACCGAGTACAATGCCCCTATGGTATGTACCTAACCAGGAATATCCAACAACTGGAATGTCCACAGTGGTTCCTCGCTAAAAGAATATAGGGTATAAGTAATGTGTCCTATGCAGACTGTCTCGAGGCCAGTGGCGGCTGGTGACTTCAAAACAAAGGGGGGCTGCAGGAGACAGCTGAATGGGTGGGGTCAATGGCAAGGGGTGTGTGGCCAACCAGAAAGGGGAGGAGCTATGCTCAAAACCACAAAAACTAACTAAATACACTGCCGTGGGTGCCAAACCGTCATTATGAGTCCAATCAAGACAAAATGAAGTGTAGAAGAATAAAAATATTTCAATGCATTGGCTGCATGACAGCTTACTTAATATCTAGATGGAAACAAAAAGGTTGTGAGGCATGAAAAAATAAATTACTTTTTTAAATACATTAATGGAATGCCAGTCAAAATCAAGTACAAGAAAAATGAGCAGCACTCAACTCAAACCACTTATTGCACTGCTGTTCTAATTATAATTTATATTCAGCTTTATTAATGTACCAAGTAACATGCTGAAAGTAGCCCCCACTTGTAAACATGTTCCTTATCCAAGAAAAGACCTGCTGCCTGACAACTATCTACTTGTTTCATGGGGAAAACATGATCAAAGTAAAAAATGAAAAGCAAACAAGAAATAAGCTCAAGATACATTGCTTAAAAGGATTACTGTACAGGTTATGGACCACACGATTGGCATTCTGTTTAGTTTACGGGTAAAGCCTGCAGAGATGACTGGAAGTCTCCAAGTGTAATGAGCTTCTTAAAATAATGTAATCCTGTCCTTTATTACAAATACTGTCATATGCATTTCAATACCCAAGGCTTATACATTATCTAGTTAAGTATTCTATACATGGCAACAACAGAAAGGCTTTCAATGTTGGCAATTCTTTAACAGTATGCTTATTAAAGCTTACTTGCATCTTACAATCTCAACCAAGCTTACCTGATGGTCATTAAAGTATTGCTACTTAAACACAAAGCAACAGGCACTCTGAGTAATAAGCATAAATCCACAGTACAAAATGACAGAAACCCGACCATTCTGCAAAAATCAAGGACAGATGAAAAGCCACTCTAGTACTTGTGTCTACCTTGGATGGGTGGATACCCTGCACATTTACACTGCATAACTACTCCTTGCCTTGCTTCAACACATCCAGAGTCACTACATGGGGGAGTGGGGTGCAACAAGTATGTCACAATTTGAAATGTCTCTGGCTGACTGTGATGACCCTGACACATTTGCCATACCTCTCAACCTCAGAGTAAGAAATCTGGACAAAGCCATACAAAGAAGTGGGACAAAGGCCCAAAATAAAGATAATTTTTAAAATATTGCTCTTATAAACTTAGAAAGATAATAGAATAGGTCTTGCATTAGTATGACTTTTCTGAATGGTATGAAACCTGAAACTCAAATGTCTGTCATTATTCTCTAACTTCAGTCTTTAATGATTTGCCACTAATTTGCCAAAAAAACAACAATTTTATAAAAAAATGGACCAAAAATGTGATGTAAAAATATAAAATAGCCACACAATACAGCTGGGAACCTGTCAAAGAAGGGACACTTTAATATTAGTACTGCTAACTTGAGCAGCTGACAAAATAAAATAATCTACATGCATTTCTGAAATAAAAGTAATCTATAACTCTAATTATTACAGTTATTTCTAAATTGTAAATCCTCCATGTTTTCTTCCGAAATTGCTATTTTGTGGAGGGATTATTATTTGAGCCAAAATCAGAGACAGTTGAAAGGTTTGGCTATGCCTAATTCTATAAAGCAATTTATTTGCATGTACCTCTCAACCTGTTAATGCAATAAATCTGGACAAGGCCAAATATATTGGGGGAACATATAAACAGCACTAAAAATTGCTCTTGTATAAACTTAGACAGTTGACAGAACAACAGGTCTTACTTTAGTATGCATTTTTCTGAAGGTTATGAAGTCTGAAACTTACTAAGTCATTATTTAGTGACTTAATTCCTAAATGATTTGCCAGAAAGCCACAAATTTTATGAGGAACAAACCAAAAATAAGCAAACATCTATTCATTCTTTGGAAATCTGGACAGTTGGGAGGTATAGTTCAGCTAGGGCTGTCTAAGTTTGCTGCCCTTCCCCGTCAAAATCATGGTCAAATGGAGCCTCCCCCTGCAGCCATTCCAATGATCCATTACTTAGCTATTTCACTCCATTTACCATAAACACTAATGTGCATACTGATTTACCTCTATGATGATTTGGACTTCATTTGAAAGTTTTATTTTGCATTTTACAGCACAAACAGTAAGACATCTGCTAAACAAACTTAGCAGTAAAACTTCTCTGCCCTTGAAACTCACATCCATTGAAACAGCATTGAAACCACATTCAAAGAAAATACATTTTACCAGTGGCAGATAAAGATTAATTCTGGGCTGTTTTCAAATCATAGGCCCCTTGCATATGAAACATACATGTGCTCTTTGATACACCTTCCTATTGTTTTGAACATTTTTCCAGTAAACAATGAAACAAAACGCATGCACCAATAATGACAAAACTGCCCAATTCAGAACATTTCCATCATAAAAGTATACTCAAACTTCTACAGTCCACCATTATCAGTAAATATGCACAATTCTACAGTCCACCATTATCAGTAAATATGCACAATCGCTGAAGAAGTAAAAAAGCCATCTAAATAATTCCACATTAAATAAATCTGTAACTAATGAAGAGGTTGCTGCTAGCAAACACCCTTATATTTCATGGTTTCATCGAAAAATAAAGTGTCTGATGCCCCTGAGGAATAAATTGCGTACATTACATTAAAAATGATAAGCTAGTAATATTGCAATAGGAAATGGATGGCAAACTGATAACAGGCTCATAGTTAGTATCTTAACTTTTTCAGTATGGCAGCATTCACCCCTTGTGGGAGTAGAACCAACAACCTTCTGCATCAAAAGCAAGTACACAATTTGGCATAGTGGTATTGCTGACTTATCATAAGCAGCACTAAACTTCTCTTCACATGCAGCTCTCAGCTCCTTGTAAAATCTACTCAATACTCAACTGCATCTCAACTTCGCAGCACAAGAAATATGGAAAAAGCCAAATTTATTTGGGGGGGGGGGTCAAAAGGCCAAAAACCAGGGACACGTTAAACATTGCTTGTATAATCTTGGAAAGTTGCTAGAATAAAATGCTGTGCCAGAGCAACATACAACTATGCCAAATCACCTGCTTTGTGAAAGAAAAATGCTGTGTTAACACCATACATTTTACTGCCAAGGTCCCTGTGCAAAACAGTCAGAGCAACATACCCCTACACCAAATCAGCTGCATTGTGAAAGAGAGGAAGACTGAAACTTAATTGGCTATCATTTAATGAATTCAGTTCACACAAAACACCTGGACAAAAATAGTAATGAGGGAATACAGCCCTCAGACATATTCAGTGAATTCAGTTCTTGCCATAGTTGTCAACCTTAGCACAAAAAAACCTGGACAAAGCCAATAATGGGGTAATACAGTCCAAAAATAAGGACACATTTCAAATATTCATCTTATAAACTTAGAAAATTGCTATTTCTGAAGAATATGAAGTCTGAAATTCAAATGCCTGTCAATTTTACTTCTGACGGAATAAAAACAATTTTCAACAGAGGCCCAGGGAGAAATACTGCAGACATATGTCTTTGTAAAATGACAGGACACCAGAGCAAATCCACACAAACACAGGGATGAGATGCAGACTCCACACAGAAGGCACCCCAGCCAAGAATCAAACCAGAAAACCTATAGCTGTGAGGCAACAATGCTACCACTGCACCATCAAATATGTAAGGAATTAAACATTCAGAAACCTGAAGTCTGAAATTCAAATGCCTGTCAATTTTATTTAACATTTGTTAATTAGGACAATCTGACTTGGAATAAAAAAACAATTTTCAGCAGAGGCCCAGGAAGAAATAATGCAGACATGTCTTTATAACATGGGAGGACACAAAAGCAAATCCACACAAACACAGAGAGAAGATGCAGACCCCACACAGAAGGCACCCCAGCCAAGAATCAAACACAAGAACCTGCAGCTGTAAAGCAACAATGCTACCAGTGCACCATCAACTATCAAGCATTACAATATTTGGAAACCACAAATATTATGAGGTACAGATCAGATCAAATATGAGGCAAAAATCTGCATTTTTTTTTTACAAATGGTGGTGGGTAGGGAATTCAGGTCCTTAACACCTGCATACAAGGTACAGGGTTCAAGCCTGAGTATCTCCACCCACCACCATCTGTTCTCTGGGGCATTACACACACACACACACACACACACACACACACACACACACACACACAAACCCTACTGACTAACCACCAAGTATTCCTTTCTGAACTACTGAGGACCATCCACTCAGAACAGAAACACACAGGCAACTTGAATATCCACAGAAGTCTCCTAACATGTCATGCAACATACAACAAGCTGGCCATAGACGTTCACAACAAGGACCAGTACAAAGTGCAAGATTTCCTTATAGCAATAGTTCACAACTGTTATTTCTTAGCCCAAATGTTTGGCAGACACACATATGTTACATAGCTAGTACATTCTCTAATGAGTATACACTCAGATCTGTGTAGCAAACTAGCACATATTACTTCAGAAACTTCAAAAAAGACAAAAAAAAAAAATTAAGAAATTACATTCAGAACCCAGTACCTTGACTGATGACTCTCCATAAGAAAATCACAGTTGCAAAATATGCTAGAGTGAGTATTAGAACTTACTGTTACATGTGAAGTTTTATTTATTTATTTTTTGTTATTTAATCAGAGATTGTTGTGCTTGGCCCTGAATTTCCCATTAGGAGCCATCTTTTCACCATACCTTTCCTCTTGCAGCTTGTCCTTCTCTCTGTAATTCCCATTGTTACTCTGATGCTTACATCACCACATTCTTAGTCTCCAGTGAAATACCTTTACTCCAGATTCTGTCTCCCACACTCCAGATCTCTGCAGCATATAGCCCAAAGCACTTCTCATGACTAAAATAATTTACTGTCTTTTATCTCTTTTGTAAGAAAGCAACAAAGCGAGACAAGTCCAAAGAATCCGGAAACCAGCACAGTAGTATAAACGTATTTTATTAAAAACGTTTTCGCTCCTCAAAAAACGGGAGCTTCTTCAGACAAATGAAAGAGCGCCAAACAACTTTTTTAAATACTCAAGGTTTTAAATGAATGATGTCATATCCTTAACAACCAGGATATTCAACAATCCACCTTTTAGTAACCAAGAAGTAGAAGCGCTCAACATAAATTCCTCGACATAAATTAAAATCCCTAATCAGTAAAGTAAAACATTTATTTTACACTTTAAAAACATCTTAATAGGAATAACTTCCCTTACATAAAAATGATTTACGAGGTGCTTAAATCATACACACACCCCTTTTGGGGCGACAGTATTCAAATCTGGGTTATGAAATAATGTTGCCCGTTATACCCAAATGCCTATATGTTATAACAAGGGTAAGCACCTCTGTTAGAAAATGCATTTACCCTAAGAATACATTTAAAAGGACTTGATATATACAAAAACATTTAAAAACATTTGCAGTTCAACCAAAGCTAAAAACCAAAAACGAATCACTGCTGGTATATTTGTAATGGTATCCGACTTAATTCCTTAGATAACTCTTGTATTTTAAAAGAACGGAAATATTACAGGCTTCATTCAGACCCGGGGGGGAAAAAGCATTTAAGAGCAATTGCCATTCTAGCTCTTTAATTTCAAGTAGGAGTGATTGAGGACCCCCCCTAATTCCAACTTTAACTAAGTCAATCCCCATAAAACAAAAGCTATGCCCAACATGATCTAAGACATGTTTTGAAAGGGCATTGTCAGTTTTTTTGTTTTTTATGGCATAATTATGCTGGTAAACCCGGTCCCGCAACCTGCGGTCCGTTTTACCAACATAAAAAGCCAAACAACAGTTGCAAAAAGCAATGTAAACTATTGATCTAGTGTCACAACAAATCTTGTGTTTGATGTAAAACTTTTCATTCCTTATAACAAAAGAGTTACCTGTTTTTAATAATCTACACCAATTACACATCCCACAGGAGAATGTCCCTGTTTGTCTAGATAGACCAGGTTTACAGTCGCCTGTTTGCAATAGTTCTTTTAAGTTTTTACCTCTCCTAAATACAAAGGAAGGGGAAGGGCCTAGAATGTCAAGTAAGAAGGCATTATTGAGAATAAAATGCCAATTCTTCTTGATGATAGAACACATATTGTGTATGTGTTTGTTGTGTGTAATAATGAGGCTAATCTTAAAGTCCTGGGATGGAAAGGTTTTATCATGATCAGGACTCCTGGTTCCTTCAAAAAAGGAGCCAGGTTCACTACAGTAGGTGTACCGGAGGTTCAGTATTAGGCAAAATACATGGTTTAGTACACTGAAGGAGTGGTTGGTAAAACCCAGCTCTTTAAAAGAAACTTCATCAATTAAACTATCTAGAAGTTCACAGGGTAGCCCTGTTCAAGAACATGCTCCTAAGTGTAAGGCACTCATCTTCAAAGGCCTTTAAAGTATTACACATACGTGGGCCTAACTAACTGTCCTTTAAAATGGACTTTTTTGTTTGCAAGGGTGGTTGCTGGAGAAGTGTAGAAAAGCATTACAATATGTATGCTTCCTAAAAATACTGGAAAGCATTCGACTGTTAGATGAATCTTTAATGAGTTTGACATCTAAGTAGTCGATCTCATTAGCAGAAAAATGATGGGTGAATGTTAAAAAAGAACATGATTCATTCATGTTCCCCATCAATTTGATAACGGTTTCAAGGTTACCCTGGATGAGAATGAAAATGTCGTCTAGAAAGCAGGTATAAAATTTGGTGACCTCTTTAAACTGGGAATTCTTGAATAAAAATGACTTTTCCCAGTAGGCGACCACCAAATTTGCCACACTTCCTCCACATGGGGTGCCCATGGCAATACCCCTTTTCTGTAGGTAATAACAGTTGTTAAAGATGAAAAAGTTGGACGATAAGATAATATCTAGGAGGAGAGTGGTCACCTCAATCTCATCTTTTGAAGGTCCTAGATCAACTAACATAAGTTCAACCCATTCCACAGCTTCCTGGTGTGGTATAGAGGTGTATAAATCCACTACATCAATTGTTAGGAAGTTGTAGGAAGGGCTGAACGGGATGTCATTAATGGACCCTAAAAAAGACCAAGAGTCTTTACAAATTTGAGGTAATAACTTGAGGTATTTATTAAGGATGTGGTCAACAACCTTAGCACAGGGATGAGTAATACAACATCTCCCATCCACTAGAGCTCGCATGGGTGGGTCCACCAAGTTTTTGTGAATTTTGGGGATCCCAAACATTACTGGAACTCTAGGGAACGAGATGTTGATAAAGTTGAAGGTATCAATATCTATCCTTCCTTCAATAAACAAATCCCTGAAGTAGCCTTTAATTCTGTTGTATTGACCTGAAGTTTCATTTAAGGATGAAATTTCATAAGCTGAAGAGTTAAGTACTTTAGACATTCTCAAAAAATAGTCATTCTTATCAAAGATGACTAAACCCCCACCCTTGTCCGGTTTGATCACCCTGATGGGTAAAATTAGATAAGTTTTTCAAACTTGCTCTTTGTTCGGGTGAAATATTACTTTTATTGTCAAACCATTGTATGTTCTCGAATAATTGTCTGAAATCAATTTCACAAGCATACTCAAATGTTTGCAAAATAGGGTGTAGGGGGGGATTAAAAGTACTTAACAATTTAAAAGGAGGTTTTTCATTGATAGAATTACCTTTAAACAATACCCTCAGGTTCAAATTACGCACAAAACATTTAAGGTCCATCAAAAAATTTAGGTAAGCACATCTTCTGATCAGGAACAAAAGTCAAACCAAAGGCCAACAATTTTTTTGAGAATGTCTAAAGTACTTAACTCTTCAGCTTATGAAATTTCATCCTTAAATGAAACTTCAGGTCAATACAACAGAATTAAAGGCTACTTCAGGGATAGATATTGATACCTTCAACATCTCGTTCCCTAGAGTTCCAGTAATGTTTGGGATCCCCAAAATTCACAAAAACTTGGTGGACCCACCCATGCGAGCTCTAGTGGATGGGAGATGTTGTATTACTCATCCCTGTGCTAAGGTTGTTGACCACATCCTTAATAAATACCTCAAGTTATTACCTCAAATTTGTAAAGACTCTTGGTCTTTTTTAGGGTCCATTAATGACATCCCGTTCAGCCCTTCCTACAACTTCCTAACAATTGATGTAGTGGATTTATACACCTCTATACCACACCAGGAAGCTGTGGAATGGGTTGAACTTATGTTAGTTGATCTAGGAGCTTCGAAAGATGAGATTGAGGTGACCACTCTCCTCCTAGATATTATCTTATCGTCCAACTTTTTCATCTTTAACAACTATTACCTACAGAAAAGGGGTATTGCCATGGGCACCCCATGTGGAGGAAGTGTGGCAAATTTGGTGGTCGCCTACTGGGAAAAGTCATTTTTATTCAAGAATTCCCAGTTTAAAGAGGTCACCAAATTTTATACCCGCTTTCTAGACGACATTTTCATTCTCATCCAGGGTAACCTTGAAACCGTTATCAAATTGATGGGGAACATGAATGAATCATGTTCTTTTTTAACATTCACCCATCATTTTTCTGCTAATGAGATCGACTACTTAGATGTCAAACTCATTAAAGATTCATCTAACAGTCGAATGCTTTCCAGTATTTTTAGGAAGCATACATATTGTAATGCTTTTCTACACTTCTCCAGCAACCACCCTTGGAAACAAAAAAAGTCCATTTTTAAAGGACAGTTAGTTAGGGCCACACGTATGTGTAATACTTTAAAGGCCTTTGAAGATGAGTGCCTTACACTTAGGAGCATGTTCTTGAACAGGGGCTACCCCTGTGAACTTCTAGATAGTTTAATTGATGAAGTTTCTTTTAAAAGAGCTTCGGGGTTTTACCAACCACTCCTTCAGTGTACTAAACCATGTATTTTGCCTAATACTGAACCTCCGGGTACACCTACCTACTGTAGTGAACCTGGCTCCTTTTTTGAAGGAACCAGGAGTCCTGATCATGATAAAACCTTTCCATCCCAGGACTTTAAGATTAGCCTCATTATTACACACAACAAACACATACACAATATGTGTTCTATCATCAAGAAGAATTGGCATTTTATTCTCAATAATGCCTTCTTACTTGACATTCTAGGCCCTTCCCCTTCCTTTGTATTTAGGAGAGGTAAAAACTTAAAAGAACTATTGCAAACAGGCGACTGTAAACCTGGTCTATCTAGACAAACAGGGACATTCTCCTGTGGGATGTGTAATTGGTGTAGATTATTAAAAACAGGTAACTCTTTTGTTATAAGGAATGAAAAGTTTTACATCAAACACAAGATTTGTTGTGACACTAGATCAATAGTTTACATTGCTTTTTGCAACTGTTGTTTGGCTTTTTATGTTGGTAAAACGGACCGCAGGTTGCGGGACCGGGTTTACCAGCATAATTATGCCATAAAAAACAAAAAAACTGACAATGCCCTTTCAAAACATGTCTTAGATCATGTTGGGCATAGCTTTTGTTTTATGGGGATTGACTTAGTTAAAGTTGGAATTAGGGGGGGTCCTCAATCACTCCTACTTGAAATTAAAGAGCTAGAATGGCAATTGCTCTTAAATGCTTTTTCCCCCCCGGGTCTGAATGAAGCCTGTAATATTTCCGTCCTTTTAAAATACAAGAGTTATCTAAGGAATTAAGTCGGATACCATTATAAATATACCGGCAGTGATTCGTTTTTGGTTTTTAGCTTTGGTTGAATTGCAAATGTTTTTAAATGTTTTTGTATATATCAAGTCCTTTTAAATGTATTCTTAGGGTAAATGCATTTTCTAACAGAGGTGCTCACCCTTGTTATAACATATAGGCATTTGGGTATAACGGGCAATATTATTTCATAACCCAGATTTGAATACTGTCGCCCCAAAAGGGGTGTGTGTATGATTTAAGCACCTCGTAAATCATTTTTATGTAAGGGAAGTTATTCCTAAGAAGTTTTTAAAGTGTAAAATAAATGTTTTCCTTTACTGATTAGGGATTTTAATTTATGTCGAGGAATTTATGTTGAGCGCTTCTACTTCTTGGTTACTAAAAGGTGGATTGTTGAATATCCTGGTTGTTAAGGATATGACATCATTCATTTAAAACCTTGAGTATTTAAAAAAGTTGTTTGGCGCTCTTTCATTTGTCTGAAGAAGCTCCCGTTCTTTGAGGAGCGAAAACGTTTTTAATAAAATACGTTTATACTACTGTGCTGGTTTCCAGATTCTTTGGACTTGTCTCGCTTTGTTGCTGATTTGTTTAGTTCTTGTGTGCCTTCTCTTTTGTAAGAAATGTAACACAATCTACCCTGGTGAGCTCATATCCTATATGCTTCATAAGAAAGTCTTGCATTATCCAGCCTTCTTTCCAGTGACCCTCTACAGTTCATCTTCATCCTTCATGAATTGTCAGAGCATATCTGCACACCTTCTATCTTACAGTTCTAGTTTTGTTTAATATAACAATTCATCCTGAACAACTAAACAACTCTCCCCCACCCATCCATATATTAAAACCAGTTCCCACTTTTTTCAGATTTCAGTGTTTTACATGCCAAGCTGAAAGCTTCTGCCTTGTAGACAATGCAGTAGTAATTAGGCTGTTGCCATTCTGTGCATTCAGTACCACCCCTATACCTTCTGGATTTATATGAATTTTAGCAAACTTTCCTGGAAGGTATGTTATGATCATCTTCTAGCACTTACTCAGTCTGACCTCCATTTATGATCCTGCCATGGAGAAGATGATACAAGGAGCAAGAAAGTTACGGAACAGGATTCAATAAGAGTTTTCATATCTCATCTTAGTGAATGGCTACCCAGAAACCAATTAAGTATTCATTACTTGCAGTTGCCCATTCTGGAACTAGGTTTTCAGAACAAGTCATGTCGGACATGGAAGGTGATTATTATTAAAGCATATATAAATCCTCAACATGTCAGTGCCGAAAGGTGTTCATTATAAACAATACACATAAATCATCCAGAAAGACTAAAATCAGTTGAGATGACCTGCAAACAAACCACTGTTCCTGTACTTTGGACACTGTTATGACCCAGAGGTACATGGGTGGCTGCTGACATACATATAGAACCAGTTTGTAAATGCAGGCTGAAGATGTAAGAGCTACATAACTCAATGGCCTGAGCTCAGAACGTGTAGGCAACTGCCACCTTTCTACATGGAAGCTTATTTGTTAAAACTGGCAAGCAACTACTTCTATTCCAAAGCTTTGGCTCTTCGGTCTCCAATGAGTAGTGGCCTTAAAAATGTTAAAAAACTGGAAAAATAGATGTGTGACAAGATTATGAACATAAAGCTTGCTGGAGGATTCTTAGGTCAGTGACCAGCTCTCCTTGATACTGATGGTATTTGTGGCTTTTTTTGCACTGCACGACAGCAGGAAACGGGGGTGAAAAGCATGAAGAGAAAAAGTTCAGGTAGTTGCAAAAAAATGTTCACGGTAGGGAAAATAGATGTACATACTCTAGGCATTTATTTAATTACATGTCAAGTTTCAGCTGGAAGGAAGAAACTACTGGCTATGGCTTAAACACAAAATGTGTAGCTGCAACATGATGGCTCCCAGGATTCCATCTTCCAACATTCATTCCCACAGCCACAAGAAAGAAAGAAATAAGTCTAAATGGGTAATGGACAGACCCTAAGTCTCACATGACAGGGCCCCCACTGTAAGTGCTGGGAGGATCTACTTTCCAAAACTGAACACCTAACAGACTTTTGCCTATGTGAAACAAGGGGTTTTAATGAAACAAATTGAGGAGCCATGGCTCCCTCAGTCACACAGCATGCATGCATGTGGTCACACACACACACACACACCTCCTGCAGCCAGCGAACTTCCGACCATACATATACATACACACACACACACCTCCTGCAGCCAGCGACCTTCCGACCATATACACACACACACACACACACACACACACACACACACACACACACACACACACCTTACCTTGTTGCTGAACAGCCCCAGCCCACCAATGAGCTAAATAACTGCTTTCTGTTTCCATTACTGCTCGCCATTACTGCTCAGTTGCCGCCGCTGATATCCGAACAGCCCCTTACCTGTATTCCTTGCATGATTGGTCCATCCCAAAGGATTCCCTGCAGTCCAAATCCACGATTGGTCCTGCCTGCGACTGCTGCAGTCCGGAGTGCCTCTATGTCGTGATGTCATCGCCGCATAGACTTCTGGGCATCTTGCCTTTCCCCTTATCTAGACTGCTAAGAAAGCAGTCTGAGAGCGTGTACGCATGCGTACATGTCCGGGAATTAATTTTGTGTTTCTCTGTTTGTTTTATTTTGTTTTGTAGGTGGGAGGGCTGCAGTCCGGCAGTCCTATGGCACGAGCCGCCCCTGCTCGAGGCCCTATCCCTGTGTTCCGTCTCCTACAGGCGGTTGAGGGGAGCTCTATGCCTGGCATACAAGGCATTGTCATACCCCACCCTGGTGGACCTCTTGCAAATCTGCAAAACAAAAGATTAAACCTTGCTTGATGGGACCTGCTGGACAGACAGGTATGTATCCCAGAGACTACCCCATGGAACAGGCTCCCCATCCATGTGAAGCAGATATCCTCCCTAACTCAATTCAAGTGCAACTTGGACAACTGGATTAGGAACAGGAAATTCATCCCTAGTTTGCCACTTATGTCTCTAATGGACACACAGCAGATAAATGGTTAATTTCTCAGGTCCCTGCTTGTAAATGCTTCATCTCTAAAGCCCTTGATTACATTTATCAAGGGCATCAGAACTTGTCAGAGATTTGGAATGCATGGCTAGGTTTAAAAAGGCCCTTGTGATCACTAGCCTAGTAACAGTAACACCTTTAGATTTCTTGGTTTTGATTTCCTATGTCGGAAATACTTTCAGTTTGGCACTGCCTAAAAAAGGCACTATGAAGGAGGGCAATGTTATAGCTAATATTCAAAAGCCTAGAGGTGAGAGGTGCGGTCCATCCTTGGGAAAGTGACATGGTCTGTAGACCATCTCCCACCCCTTAAGAATGACACCAGAAACTAAGCCAGTTATTAAAGTCAGTCATCTTCTGCTGGTAGTGTGGCAACATCCTTGGAGAAGGCAAAATGCTGCTCAATGCTAGGCTCATACTTGCCTGGAACACATATTCCAGGAACTCCATGATGCCTCTCTTCACACACTCTAGGGAGAAGCATCTCAGGTCATTTACAATGGCATGGGCTACGACGGAGTCATACTAGCACTTATGGTCCAATGACCTGAGTGCATAAGTAATGCGGCCGATCCTGACCCCAGATAAGCAACTGACCGTGACTTTCTCCTTACCCAACCCGGTGACAGGGACATCAGTGTGTTCCACAATGGAGTCTCCAAAGACCCAAATGTTGGATTTTGTGCTGGTTTGCCTTTTGGGCCTATAAGGAGAGACTCCATGAGATGTAGCTGTGTGTGTGTTGATGTGGGTGTTGTTCTGAAGGAGTGACTCAGGGCTGATGAGGGTATTTATGTGTACTTTCTCTAGGAGGTTTTTGGGGTTTAGGAAGATTACATTTAAGTGTCTCAGCATATGTGGGTCTATGTGTCTGCTTGTATTACCTGTGATGGGTGCAGTATGTGTAGTAAGGACAACCTGATCAACTTTAGGAGTGCTTTGATGTCAGAGCTTTGCCTTCAGTGACACTGTGTAACTACATCTCTCACATACCTTATCACGAGAATTAGCTGGTTATCAGTAAACAGGAGGCAATTTCAACATTGCTTCAGCATGTATCCACCAAGCTGGTAACAGAGATTGTGGGAAAGTACACATCAATGGCAACAGGCCCTTTTTTATTGATTAGACAGCTGAAGTGAAAACAAAGTAATGTCAGGAGTATCTGGTTTGCAACTCTGGGGTCAGTGCTTGTTATTGCAAACTAGTTGCCCTGAGTGCAACTAGGTATTGGTGAAATTTCAATGGTGCTTTTACAGAAAAAATATCAACTCAAGATGCCTGTGTAAATACAGGTCACTGGCAAACACGAGGGGAAACTACTACAGTAGGCCCTGATGATTTATGGATGAAGTATTTACGGAGATATTCTGAAGTTAGGTTAGACAGCAGTTAATTAAGCAATACTTACTGAAAAGAAAGAATTAACTTTAACAAAAATGACGAAAAGCGTGGATTCACCTTATTGGCTACTGCCTGACTGCTACTAGTGCTAGTCTCAAAACATTTTCACACTGCTGGGATACAATGACCCTGTGCTTCTTCTCTCACCAGAAGTAAAACAGCAGCACCAACCCCAAGATGAGAATCAGGCCACAGGCTCTTTGATGAGCAACATTTTTATCCCTGTCTGTAGTCTTGCTGTAGAATTTTCCTGGTAGATGGCTTGAACAGCAACCAGACCAATTAGGAAGGTCACACACAGACAGACACTGTCCAATCCGAGGCAGCCAGGAATTAATGCCCTCTGCTCCTTCTATCACCTGGAGCAAAACATAAGCACAAATTCCAACCTGGCACCTATGAGACAGTTATTAGGCTTTCTGTTGACCAGCACTCTCTAGGAAATAATGTCCCCTTGTTCCTTCTCTCACCAGAACAAAACAGAAGCACTAACTCCAAGATGACTACTGAGAGACAGAATGAGGATTCTCCAACTATGTGACAGTCTTGGACTAGATGTTGCAGATTTTAAAGATAACATGGAAAATGTGTTAATATCCTAAGAGCTGCAGTGTGCATTAAGCAGTTACATATGAAAGAGGGGGTATCTCAAGCTTTAGCAATCTAAGGGAGAGCCACTAATTTTAAAAGATCATGACAGACTGGAAGGGGGTGGGTACTTAGAATTCTTGCTCTATGGAATACAGTGGGGAGGCCATTAAATAGCTGAAGGGGACTGACTTCAGAAAATGATAATTCTGCGCTTGTTGACAACAGCCATTGAAAGAGAAGAGAGAAGGAAATAGGTGCTCAACATAACATAAGGGGCAAGAAAAAGGGAGACAGTTGAGTTTAAAAACACCACAGCGCAGGGTGGTAGAGTACGGAAAATTAATTTCTGTGTGACTCAGAGACGCAGCTCGTCTCTTTCCTAGTTTAAATTTGCAATTGAAAGCAGAATACAATTAAAATACAGTGTAAAGAAATATACAATGTACAAAACAGAAGGCGGCAATGTAGCAATACAAATTACAAGAAAACAAAAACAGGGGCATGACCAAGATGAGCACAGAGTAGCAGCTTTTCTTATCAGCTCTGCCTTTACAGAACTTTGTTGACAGGAAAGATTGATATAAACTTCCCTAATAATAGTTTTTTTTTTACTTTAATTAATTCTTTAAAATATATATTAGGGTAGTATATAAAAAATTTCAAGTAGATTTTAAGTTTCCCTGTCAAAGTTACACTTGGAAGTACTACAGTAAAAGAACAGGATGAGCTTCACTAAATCTTCTCATCAAGAGACAACTATCAAAAAAGAACTACAGTCATTACTATTCAAGAACTAAATGTCAAAATAGACAAAATGGATATAAAAATTGACAATTTCAAAGAAAAGTGTTCTCACCAAATGGACATTCTACATGAAGATTTATTGCAACAAAGGAAGCAGATTTCAGGAATGGAAACTGCATTAAGTGATATGGATAACAGAATTCATGAGAGTGAACATAATGTTGAGATCCAGTTAAAGCAAAATTCTCTTCTTCAGACAAAGGTTGATGACCTTGAGAACAGGTCCCATAGGAATAATGTGAGAATTTTTGGCTTACCTATGGAAACATTTTTATCTTCCTGGTTGCCTGAAGTACTTGAACTGCCGGAGGCTCTTTCATATGGTATTGAAAGAGCCCATAGATCAATGGTGACATCTAAAAACACCAAGAGTAATTATACTAAATCTGTTATTGTAAAGTTCCTATCAGCCCATGATAAGGAAATGGTACTAAAGACTGCGCGGGCAAAATCCCCAATCAAACTGAAGGACAATATTATACGCTTTGATAATGACTATTCTTCTTCAGTATTATCAAAAAGGAAAATTTTCTTGCCTTTAGTCAGAGAACTAAAAAAGAATAAAATAAAAACCCATTTGCTTTTTCCTGCAAGACTGAAAATATTTTATCAAGATGGTTTTAAAATTTTTGATGACCTAGACAATGCAATAACTTATATAAAATCTAATAACATATTGGAAAAAGTAGATGAAATGAAGTGGGCCAGTCCTAGTCTTAAAAGAAATGTTGAGAACAACACTTGGAAAACATTTGACCCTAAAAAAAAAAGAATCAAAAGATGAATCATAACAAGTACATACTTGCACTTGATTCACTCAGTTGGGGAAATGAAACCAGACATCCAGGTGAGCGTTTGGTATTATATTTAATATAATGTAAATTGGTTAACTAAATAGTTGTCTATTTTGTTTTGCAGAATAGTCGTTTGTTGGGATTTTTTTTTTTCATTTGTACTATTTAAGATTAATTATCTTAATGTTTATTGGTTTGATTCCCATGGATGCAGTGATTCTCCTGTCTCGGATATCTATGCTTCCGGATGTCTTGTAGTGGTGCTTATCATTAGGGGGCGTATTTGTTTATCTTGATTTTGGTTCTTATAGTGGTTGGAAAACTTTTATTTAATTATAATTGCTGAATTTGTATTTTAGTTGATTTATGGTTAATTGTTTGATAAAGGAATCTTGTATGATGGCCTGATGTATAGTTGCAGAATTGCTGTGCTAGTGATGGCACTTCTGACCCAGGATGTGAGTGGCAGTGTGGCTGGAGTAATGATATGGCTTTGTTGTCGTTTCCGAGTTGCTGGTGTGTTTATTTGGAGGCTCTGGTTTGGTGCTCTAGCACTGTAGACACGTGTGGTGTTGTTTGTGTTAATTGTATGTTTTGGTGCCTGTGTGTTTTGGTCGGAGATTAACCGGAGAGTCTGGTTGATAGTGTGGTGAAGCTTTGCTTGATATCTGCCATTGCTTCCTGTTACGTACGCGAGTTTTTTTTTTTTTTTCCTCTCTCATCTCTCTTGGTATAGAGGGAGTCTCGAGACATTGCCTTATATGTAGTTAAGTAATGTTTTACTTACTATTTCCCTCTGGAACTTTGAAAGCTTTATCTTCATGATGAGCTCGAGACTGTGGTATCCATCGCGGCTGGAAAGATCGGAGCTTTCTTAAAACGTCATCATGAAGGCGTCGGAAGTAAATTGATCTTCTGATCCTCACCGGGAAGCTACTGAATCAAATTTGTTTCCTCATACAGGATACGGAAAGAAGATATAACTAGATTACTACTTTCAACTTATTGTAAGACATTATATGCAATAATCTCTTAAATAGGGATTATACTACGCATGTAGCCTAACTACTTTTTCTGATCATCATAGGTATTCTTGAGCTTTATGTATTTATATACGAATAGTATTCTCATAAAATATTTGCTTTATGTATGACAAGGATGCCGATATCTTGATGAGAAATACTAGCTGTGATTTGTGCATTTTTGGAAGACTTAATAATGCTACAAGCTGTTTATATACTTGTGTTACATGTACATTTTTTATAACTACTGACTTGCTGAGAAAATATTCATGAAGCATTTAACAAAATGTTAAATGTATAGATGTATATAATAGGTTATCTCAGTTATTTTATGAATGCATTTGTGTAATAGGCTGATAGGAATGTACCACATACGCAGCAATAATATTGCAAGGACAGGTGCATTAAAAATAGTTAGATCTGTTTATCATTAGAAAATGTTAAATTTTCACCTTTTGTTTTGTTAATGAAATAGCTTTTCAAAATTCAATGATAGTATAAGCTGTAATTGAATAATAAAAAGCTCATTATATTTAAATAAGGCTTTTATATAGTATACAGGAGCTATTTAAGCACCTTGCTTCTTTGAACTAATATGACCTTTTCACTAGTTTTCAGTATGGTGATGGACCCTTTGAGGTAACTCAAATTAATGCAATGAATGGGAGATCAGACTTTTAAGGTTTATTTGTCACTCTTCTATGAGAGACTGCACCGGGGTGTTTGGTTATAAGAAAACTAGTAGGATGTTGTTGGTTTTACTTCTTGATGAGTAATCACTATATGTGGTTTCTGGCAAAGAAATGCAGTGTTCAATTCTTTCACAACAATCAGTATGTTAGTTGATGGTTAGTAAAATCATTTTTATTACATCTTATTTATTAGCTGCCAATGTTAGTGGTTATTGAAGGCCCTTAGGTGATTCATTTACAACTATGTTCCTTTTAGCTGATCACCTATGGCAGTACTATATATCACACTTCAGCCTTTATTAGCCACATTTCGGCAGTAAAATAATGCCATAGTCTCTTTTTAAGGTTCTTATCAAATGTGATTACTTTAAAACTGAAAAGTGAACTAACAGATCATAGTAGTTCTTAATAACCTACTAACTAATGTAAGAAAATTCTGTACTTTATTCCTAAGATGTAGCTGTCATCAATTTACTAATTGACACAACATTATATCTATATATTTGGTTCATACAAAAAATTTTTATGATATTGATGAGAAGCCTTATTTATATAGTTATGATTATAGACATTTAGGCAGGTGATAACTGGATGCTGCTTTTGATAGGAGGTCTATTTGAGTGACTGATGTCATTCGAGTTAGGAGTTTTAAACTCCAGAGGGGTCGGGTTGGTTGTTTTGTTTCATGTTTATATTACAAATATTTTCTAATAATTTTTCAGACGTTCATATCTTATGTAGTAGGAAACAACCTTAATTTTAAGAATATGATAATCTTACACTACGTTTGTTCTAATGATCATAATAGTATTCCTATTAGATATATTCTTGTGTATTTCTCAGATCAGTATGTTTATATTTACATCATTTAATTTTCAATGACTACACTAAAAAGTATATCAGTTAACATTAATGGTTTAAATAATCCTAATAAAAGGATGAATTTAACTAGATATCTTAAGTTACATAAATCCCAGTTAGTATTTTTACAAGAAACTCACTTAACAGAGGATATAGTCAGACTTGAGTCTAAAACATATACAATTTTAGTAAGTTCTGAACATACTAAGAAAAAGAGAGGAGTAGCGTATTTTTACAAGAAACTCACTTAATAACAGAGGATATAGTCAGACTTGAATCTAAAACATATACAATTTTAGTAAGTTCTGAACATACTAAGAAAAAGAGAGGAGTAGCTATCCTATGGAACAGCATAATGCCTTTTCCTAAAATAATAGATATATATATAAGGATAATAAAGGAATGTTTTGTGCAGTCACCATAGAAATAAACAGTAAAATTTTCACTTTGATTAACATATATTGGATCCCAGGGATAGGGATAAACACAGTGAAACAACATCTAGATCAAATTGTACTATTCTCTAAAGGGAACATTATTTGGCAGGAGATTTCAATTGTATTCTAGATTACAAAGGCTCTAGTACTAATGGGAAGAGAAGAACATCTACATCATCTAAATTATTAAAAGACTTTTCAGATACTTATTTTTTGAAAGATACAAATTATTTTGCAGATACTACTTCTTTGTTTTACACCTTTTTTTCTCATAGACATAACTCATACTCGAGGATAGAGTTTTTATTTCTAATAATTTAACAGATTCCTTAAACAAATCAGCAGTGATTTCATGTCCTTTATCAGATCATAATTCTATAATTTTTGAAGAGGTAGGCAATCCAAATTTTAATATTCATATAAAAAGGATCCCAGTTTATATCACAAAATTAAAAGATTTTAATGATTTAATTTCTACAGAAGTACAGACTTTTTTAGAACTTAACAATACTAATGATATATCAGAAATTTACATATGGAATGCCATAAAAGCTTATCTATATGGTAGGATATTGAATTGGTACAACAAAAAAAAAGCTTGGGATAAAGAGCTGCAAGATATACAATGTAAATTAGACACTTTAAAACTTAGTAATATGGGTGATAATGATATATCAGATAAAAGAAAAGAAATAAATATGTTAAATAATAAATATCTAGAAATATTAAAAGATAAAACTATGATCAATATAGAAAAAGTCAAGTTTATAAATTTCTCTTCTAACCCTAAATCCTTAAAAATTCTTGCTAATAAAATGAAAAGATATCATATTAATGAAATATTCTCCCCTAAAAAAGGAAAAATGGTATCAGCATTTCATAATATATTAACTGAATTTAGAGAGTTTTTTTTAAACATCAACCAAATAACTACTGAAATTAACACTAGAGAGGAAATACAAACATTTATTAATAAATACACTAAAACAAGACTTTCAGAGGAACAAGGGATTTCTATTGATAAACAAATATCTTTCAAAGAACTTCAAACTCACATTACCAAATTAAAGCAAAATAAAGCACCAGGTAATGACGGCATCCTGAAATTTACAAATTACTACCTATAAATGCTCTAAAATTGCTTTATAAAGTATTTCATCTTGTTCAGGACACAAACATAATTCCACCTTCTTGGAAATACACATTTATTTCTCCTATTTTAAAATCTAACAAAGATCCCTCAAGTGTACCTCCTATAGACCCATCTCCGTATTAAACACTGATTACAAATTATTTATGTCCATTTATGCAGAAAGGCTTAAAACACTTTTACCTACATTAGTTGATAGTGATCAAACAGGGTTGATAATAAAGAGAACTTCATATGATAACATTAAAAGAATATTAACTTTAATTGATTCGGTGAAAAATCTTAAAACAAATTTAACCCTAGTTAGTTTAGATATAAATTGTGCTTTCGACTCAGTTACATGGGAATATCTGTTCACTCTATTAAAGGAATTAAAGTTCTCCAATACTTTTATCAATCTTATCACTCTGTTATATGAAGGTAGCCAAGCTTATGTTAAAATTGGTACTAGCATATCTCAAAATATACCAATAGTAAAAGGTACTAAAGCAAGGGTGTCCTTTATCCCCTCTTTTATTTTCATTAGTTATGGAACCATGGGCAAATTTAATAAGACATGATACAGATATTGAAGGATGCAAATTAAACCCCACTATATAATCTACAATACAAATGTTTGCAGATGACATACTGATCACTCTTGGGAGTAGAAGGGAATCTATACAAACACTTTTTAAAAACATGGAATATTTTCAAAAAATTCTGGCCTTACTTTTAATAATAATAAAACACAAATTCTTTTAACAGGTTCAAAAAATACAATATATCTGATGAATATAATGAAAATATAGCTCAGTGTCAACAAATAGCATATTTAGGTAAAATTATTACTAACAATATTAAAGATACCATTCAAATAAATTATAATAAAAGTCCATTACAGATAGAAAATGTAATAAATAAATGGAGCAAATTACCCTTTTCTATGGACGATAAACTTTTAATAATAAAGATGATCCTTCTCCCCAAAATCTTATATATAATTCAATCTTTATCTATACCTCCTTCTTACCAAATAATTAAAAAATGTAATTCAATGATTCAGAAATTTTTGTGGTTACCAAGTAAGCCAAGGATTGCATTAACATACCATATGTATAATTGGAATAATGGGGGTATAGCCTTACCAAATTTACAAATGTATTCAATTTCATCAGTATTCAATACAATCTCTCATCTCATTGATGTGGAATACACTGCTAAGTGGAAAGAGTTTATAGAGGTATTGTCACAAAATACCAAATATATAAACAGGTCCTATAAGCCGAATATAATTAATAATCCATTTATTTGGAGGTTAAAAGATTATATTTCTGAATTTTCTTCTCGAGTTTTAACTCTAAGTATATAGTTTTTCTTTTAAAAGCATCTAAAAATTATATATATTTAAATATAATATCTATAAGGATTGGCTTTTTTTACTCTTCCCTATAGCCTACACACACAGATCTATTTTCTCTTCAGATTATACAAACATGTCTATATTTCAGCAAAAGCATTTAATATTTTGGCACCAAATTATGATAAATAATGAGATAAAATCCAATAGTTTACTCTTGGAAGAGTATAAACTTGATACTTGTTTATGGTTAGAACTTCAAGAAGCTAGACAATATGTATTAAATAAATTGGATTCTATGTCTCCTATAATTAGGAAAAAAATTCCCAAGCTAATACAATATATCATTTTATCAGTTTTGCATAAATCTCCTGCTAATAACAAGTTATCAAACATTTATAGGGCAATTAAATGTGATTTAGATACACATTCAGATAATTATTGGAAATATTTTTCTTTAATAATAATCCACCTTCTGAGAAAGACAAATTGAATATTTTACAATCAGCAAGTATGACTACTACTTCTTTAAAATGGAAATTATTCACATCGAGATTTTTAAATAGATCATTTATCACTCCTCATAATATAAGTATATTTTCTAAAACAAATATAACATGCTGGAGATGTAATATTGAATTGAATGCTGACTGGTCTCATATATTTTATAATTGCATATATTTAAGTAAATTTTGGGATGATATCAATAATTTGTTGCAAATAATTTTTACTGATAATTTCTTTATATCTAAATCACTTGTTTTATTGAATACTCCTGTTCCTGATTGTGTAAAAGAAAATAAGTACCCTTTGGTTTGGTCTATACTATCTATAGCTAGAAAATCAATCACTAAGAATTGGAAATCTAGTACAGCACCTACATTTTTGGAATTTAAAAATATACTCCTTGAAACGTGTAATTTGGAAATGTTAACTATTAAATCTAGATCATCTAGGAATACTACATTATATAATTCATGGAATATCATCTATGAACTTCTAGAAAAATAGTTTATTAATTTATGTAAACAGATGTTTTTATTAATCCTACAGCTACATTAAGATTTTTTTTGCATGATGAACATCTTTGTACATAGTTTAGTTACAATGGTTTATATATTAGAAGTTTTTTTTTTATTTTCTTGTTTTTTAACTTAAAAAAAAATGTTACAATTTCATGGAAATATTTCTTCATTTTAATAATTATTTAATAAAATTCTTTGAAAAAAAAAACAAAACAAAAACAAACTAACCTTTCCCTCACAACAGTCTATGGCACAGTCTGAATGGGTTTTTCCAGTAAATGCTTGAAAAGGATTGATGGCTGGCTTACTGTGAGTAAACAGACTTCCTCTCCTCGCAGGAAAGGGACCTGAGAGAGATATGAAGAGGTCTTTGGTCAAATTTCGCTGTAAGCATGTAAAATGTGCCAGACAATAAAGGGTCCTGACACAGTGAAGGCTACTGATGCATAAATTCACTTCGCAAATATGTCTAATGTAGAGACTCCCTGTTAGGGGGATGGACACTGGAACTCTCTTCAGTTATTTCTTTTTGGTGGCTGCCGCCACTATCATGGAATCAAAGCCCAGACCCTTGCTCCAATAAGGATGGTCTTTTGGGGAAACCAGGAATCTACTGGATTTACATGGGATAAGTTTGGTCATGTCCAGTTCCTTCCATGACTGTTTAGAGATTAAATCTGCCATCTTATCTGTGGGAGGGACCACCCAGAAGTAGACGGGCCAGCCCCAAAAGCCTTGAAAAATACTGACTCCTCTTGGGATGGAGTTTCTGAGGACCATCGCCTTCTGTCTGAGCAGTTCTATTATTTCAACAAATGAGATGTTTTCAAGGGTGATCTGGGGGACCAGATCAAAGTCAATATCTTCAGTTAGAGACTCCTGCAGAGTCAATGTGCTTCAATTTGCACTTACGTTTCCAATAAACCTCTCCAGCAGATGTTCTGGGGAGAACTCAGAAGCTGATATCGGGTCCTCAATGTGGATAGACTCAAAATGTTCATAGATTTACAGCAGAATACTAGGCTAACGGCTTAAGAGAACTTACAAGCTTAGCCAATATAACCCGATTACCCAGTACATGGACCCTAGAGGCAAGAGGATGGTATGGATTTGTGACCATGCCTTGAGAGTATGTTACAGACTGTCCCCATACATAAGGGACACATGCGCTACCCCAGTGTGAATTTGTAATTCCCTATCCATTGATCCAAACTGTGTTAGGGCTAGGGAAGGCCCAGTGTGAATTTGTAATTTTCCATCCATTGATCCAAACTGTGTTTGAAGAGGGCTAGGGAAGGGCTCTGTTTAACATGAATCAGAAACCTTTTCCAAAGTAGGGGAAATCGCTGAGAAATATCCGTCTCTCTGGCATGTTTTGTTTGAGTCGCTGACTAAGTTTAGATCCCTAGATTGGGTGACCCTCACTCTCTTTGACTTGCAGATGTGTAGCAGTTCCATCAGGGTTGGATTTGTGACTGCCTTGTAGGTCAGGCATAGGTCATCCCTTAATAGTCAACAGGAGACAGAGTAAAGGGATAGGACATTTAGTGTATTTGCATAGGACATGTTGTTTACACCCTGTGTCTTCTTTGTGAAGTACCTCTAAGGTCACTCCAGCTGCTGTAAGTGCCTAGTCAAGTACATGCTAAATGGCACACTGTACTTGATTATAGGTCTAATGACAGCTGAGTACAGCGGGACTATAATGTCCTTGGATCTCAATGCCATACCTTTACTTATACGTGGTGCCAAACAGAAGTACTTTCTCACCACTGTGGACATATGCACCACTGTGGACATATGGCGGTCAAACTTCAGGTTACTATCCATCTCTGTACCTACATCTCTCATCTCGGAGTCTACTCTTAGGAGTGTTTTGTTGATGTTGTAATTTGCAGTGGTATTTGACTTCCCAAAGGGTATGACAATGCATTTTTTCACATTGGTTCTGTCAATAATCATTTGTTTGAAGTAGACCCTCCTGAAGGACAATTACATCATTGTCGGATTCAATGATTACCCACAGCTTGCATTTATCGGCAAACTTTGTCATCCAGAGGCCTTCCACATTAGCACTAACTTTAGAGAAATATATTCCGAACAGGAGTGGTCCCAGCACCAAGTCCTGTGGCACACCACTAGTAATTGGTCTTTTGCTAGATCTGGATTCACCCACTTTAACCAAGTGTCTTGTCCATGAGCCAAACGGCTAGCCATCTGGTAATGTAGGGATTGTTGTCCAGCTTTGTCAGTTTAATTATAATACCTGAGTGGAGAATTGTGACAAATGCCTTGGTCAGGTTGAGGTAGGTGGTATGTACTCTTTTACCCTCATCCAAGACTTTACTGACCTTCCCAAAGAAATCCACCAGACCTGCCCTTGACAAAGCCACATTGGGTCGGGTCTAGTGTTTGGAGGTTTCCTATGTCATTATTTATTAGAGCCATGATAATTGTTTCCATGGCCTTACATATAAGGCTAGTCAAATGCATGAGTCTATAATTTCTCAGGTCAGTAGATGGTCCCCCTTTATGCAGAGGGATGACTGTTGCTTGTCCACCACTCTATTGGGACAAAGCCTGTCTGGATGCTGTGGTTAACTTGTTCACTCCAATGGAGCTCAGGAAGTTCGTACTGTAACTTCCAATGGGCGGAGCCTAAGCCTTTTGACAGAATCAAATGATGTCCCCACATTTCAAACAAATGTTCAGATCTCTGGAACAATAGCAGTTATGAAAGAAGTACAAATGGCAAACTCCTTCAGCACAAAAAGTGGCAGTATTCTTTAGATTCTAGGTCTTTAAACCAATTTTATAAGTCACAATAACCACAGTAACTATTATATTTGTAGTTTTTTGTAAACAACTTACAATATCTCAGCACATATGAAGCTAAGGGATTCTGTCTGCATTACTAGGTTGTTGAGATATTTAGAAAAATGTGGAAATTATATTTATATGAATTAATATCATAAAAACAATTGATATCTATTTGTCTGCACTAGACAGAGGTCAAATATTAATGCAGTTGAGTTTGCCATTGTGTAAGCGTTAAGATGAAACCTTTTAAAACATTGTACATAGCATGGTTTTGGAATTACTGATGCAAATATGAACAAGCAATATTTGACACCTAGAGGCATCAGTAGGGCTTAACTGCAGATGCACCTGGTGGCGTCACTCGGATGTAATGAGAGATCCTAATAGGCCCGATAAGCCCTAATTTGAGTTAAGAGGCATCCTGGTATATCATCAGGCCCCACTGAATCCATGTTTTTAGCTTTGTTCTTTGGTGATAATTGACGATGGCGTGGTGGTAGAGAGTATTTCTTGGGGGAGAATTGGGGGTAGTGAAGAGGTGAAAGTTCAGCTAAATTTATCAGCCAGCAGGTTTGCTTTATCTTCTGGCTGAGTATAAGTGATGTCGCCTACAACTAATTCTGCACATTTTTGGGTGTTTCCCTGAAGACTGCAGACATAAATGAAAAATGCCTTGTGGTTATCCTTAGGGTATTTTTACCTCAAAGTCTGCTTTCAGAGACTTGACTAATCTCCCGATTCACTTGTTTAAACTACTGTGGGACTTTTTGCCCTGTTGTGCATATTCCCTCTTACTTTTTGACAATATTTTCTTTCTTTTGTTGTACAACTTATTAATACCAGGAGTCAACCAGGATGGCTTGTTTCAGTGGTTTGATTTGGGTTTATTTCAGCCTGGTATTGGATTTGGGGGAACTTGGAAACTAACTATGCTGTCCCTTAACAGCAAATACTTTACTTTAGAAAAGTTCTTAAAGTTTTTGGGGTCGGGTGGGGGGTCTAGTTGTACCTTTATTTCAAAGGAGACCTCTTTTTCATCTGAATACAGCACATGGGAGGGGGGAGGGTGCAGTGCTCTCCCATATTTGTCAGTACTGGATCTAGGATATTTGTTCCCTTAGTGGGAGGGCAGACTGGCTGCCCCAATGCATTTGAATTTACAAAGTCAAGAAATCTTGGGCCTGCATGCTAGTGGTTGTGCATGCCTCTGAATTAATGGTGGATTAGTTAAAATCACCCATGACTATGGTATTGGACTAGATGGTGGGTGGTTCAAGTAACCTCAGGTATGATGTATAGGTTTCCTGGTTCAGGGTGGGGGACCTGTAGTTAGCAAGAACATGGTAATGAATTTTTCCCATGATTAGTAGGCCATGGAATAGCTCAAGCATGTCATATTGTTTGATCAGCTTTGAGGTGCACTTATCCTTTATGTAGATAGATACATCTCCGCATTTTGCTCTTTCATGTTCACTGGGTGATCAGAACATATGAAAGGCATTACAGCCATGAACTGCTGGAGTGCCTTCCCTGGCTTTGAACCACATTTCAGTAGCTGCACAGATATCAGCATTCTCCAGGGTAAGGAGAGCTTCTAGGGAGTGCAGTTTCTTGTTATGACTCCTAGCACTGAGCAGTAACATCCTTAGCTTGTCCTGAGTCACTTTTGTTCTGTGGGAAGGTTTGTCTGTTTGGCAATGGCTAAAAAGGGCACTATATAGATGGAAAATGTTTTGGCCAATATCCAAAAACCTACAGGCGGATAGGTGAAGACCATCCCTGGCAAAGCACCATGGCCTGTTAACTATGTTCTCCCAGGATGACAAGTATTGTACTCCTTTGGAATGATACCAGTAGCAAAGCCAAATGTTAAACTCAATCATTTTTTGCTGGTATTGTGGCACCATCCTTGGAGCTGGTAGATTGTTGCTCAATGTGAGGCTCATACCTGCCTGGGACACATTCTGAAAGCCCAATCATATCTCTCTTCATATAGTCCAAGGAGGCACATCTCAGGTCATTCATACCCCCATGGACTATGATGGAGTCATATTGGTACTTAGCAGTAAGTGACCTCAGTGCTTGCATTATCTGAAGGATCCTGGCCCCTGGCAGGCAACTAACTGTAACCTTCTCCTTATCCAGCCTGGTAAGAGAGACATCAGTAAGTCTCACAATGGAATCTCCTATGACCAGAATATTGGGTTGTGGAGTTTTTTGCCTTATGGGCTTGGTAGTTGACACAGAATGAGATGTAGCTTTGTGTGTTGGGATGGGAATTGTCTTGTTTGGGTACATGCAGAGTTTCTAAGGACCTATGCCTGAGAGGCCGTTGAGGTTTGGGTAAGTTACATGTGAGCACTTCATATATGTGAGTCTGTGTGTGTGTGTGGTCCTTTGTGGGTGTGGTTAATGATGTGTGCGAGTCACTGACAATCTGTTTGTTGCTTTTTGTGTCTGTATGCAAGAGTCTATCCTCCAGTGTCAATGTGTAACTACGTACATATGGCAATTGTAGGATGCCCATTTCTACCAAGCTGGATGCACAGACAGCAGGAAAGTACAGTTGCAGGTCCTAATGTGAACTTGCAAGGGATAGGAGTGGAGGGTGTTTGTAATTGTTCGAGGGAAGGGTGCTTACTTGGTGCAACCTGTAGCTAACCTAACCAGGGATGGTGTCCAGTGCCCAAACCTGATGCTCTCTTGAGCAGCAGTAGTCCTGGGTGCTATAATAAGGTAAGGTAGACCTAAATAGTCCTAACTAAATGCATAAATGCTGATCAACAGCCACTGCCACTAGATGAATAACCCCAGCCCTCCTAATGTAAAAACACATTAAAAGAGTGTCCAGAGTGAAGTGATACCACAAATAAACTTAAACTTACGAAAAGGCAATAAGTAATTCAAGATAACAGCAGTGTACTTTAAACAGCTTATAAAATCTTTGTGAGGGTGACAGACAAAACATTTGCAAGTTCAACTTGAAGTTGGGAGCAAGTGGCATGTAATTAGTATCCTTCATAGGTAAAGTCAGCCAGAAAACGGTGGACTAGAAGATGAGTAGTCCACCTGCAAAGTGAGAATTCTGAATTTGGGTACTTACTGAAATGTAACACTAGTCTCCAAGACGACACCTTTTTGGGTACCAAAAACATTATTGTGAAAAATCTTTATCCCTTTTGTGGTTCAGGAAAGTACAGTTGTGCAAGTTAAATTTACCATAACAGTAGATGTTTGAATGATCACTGCTGCAGTAGCCTTAGTGTTACGAGTTATATCTTGCCAAGGATATAACTGCTGGCCAGTTTCCAATGCTTGAGGGCACCTTTCATGCGCCCACACTGTTGGACAGCTAGACCTGAGCTGACTAACAGACAAGTTTGGGCATGAAGTCATTCAGAACTTTCCGGCCAGCACACAGAGAGAGGCACAGCCCTGAAAGGACAATGTTAGGAAGAGCAAAAAATAAATGGATACACCCTGGCATAAAAAACACATCAAAACCAAGGGGGGGGGGTGGAGGGAGGGAGCGAGCAGGTACTGCAGCAATGATCATTCAAACATCTATTGTTATGGTACATTTAACTAACACAACTGTACAACATTCATTATACTGATGATTGTTGCAGTAGTCTTAGCTATATATATAGATTACCTTAGCTAACTACATTTGAGAGGTGGAAAGAGAAGAGTCCAAGACCCCATGGACAACAGTCTTAGCAAACGTAATCTGGACCTAGAGAAGAAAATAAAGCTTATAGTGCTTTGTAAAGGTATGAGCAGCTTATAGAACACAACCCTTCCCAAAAAGCCATACATGAAGCCAAGGCCCCAGTAGAGTGGTTCTTATCCCTACTTGGAATAGTTTTGCTACACTGAGTGTAACAAAAAGTAATAGCTTTACAGAATGGAAACAGTCTGTTCTGACACAGGATGTCCCTTCTCCTTACCTTCATAAGAAATGAACAAGTGAGTTGAAAATCTGAAAGATTTACTTCTGTCAAGAAAGCACTGCAGTTATCCGTGAACATCCAAGGTATGGAGTATCATTTCTCCCTCATTTGTAGGTTCAAGCAAGACATTTGGAAGATGGAAAGTTTGACTTAAGTAAACTTGGACACCACTTTAGGCATGAAAGATGGATTAGTTCTCAAAGAAACTCCGTCTCTATGTAAAATGAGATAGGGTTGACTCATCATAAGGGCTTTCAACTCAGATACCCTTCTTGCAGCGGTCACAGCAATCAGTAAAACTGTTTTCCATGTTAAGAGCCTCAAGCCAGCCACATTAGCTGATTCAAATGGAGCAAGTGTTAGCTTCTCTAACATAAAATTAAGATCCCAAGGAGGGGGCCATCAATTTTCTTGGCGGCCTCTTATGCAAAACTCCTTTCAAGAACATTTTGACATGAGACTACACTGAAAGAGGAGGATCCATAGGCAGACATGCAGAAATTGATGATAAATGAACCTTAATAGAAGAATATAAAGGCCAGATGATAGTAACTCACAAATATTGTAGAACCAGAGAACAACTAGCACTGCATGGGTGTGGGTTATGTTGCTGGCACCAAATAGAACACCTCTTCCATTTACTAATACATGATTTTCTAATAGTAGGCTTCCTTGCCTTACTAGTACCTCCTTGATAAACAGGTAACTAAAAGGAATTAAAACCATATCATCCAGGCAGGCAATTGAATCTGATTGATGACAGGGTATATCAAACAGTCCTGTTCTGGTGTGAGTAGATTCAGTCTGTTTGAAAGTTTGTGGCAATTGCCTCGGCCATTACCATAGGAAGGTAGAACAATGGTTGCCTAGGCCAGAAGGACATCACCACAATGAACTTGGGGAATTCCTTTAAAATCTTCAGATGTACCTTGGATATTTAGTGGAAAGGGTGGAAAATTGTACAGGAATATTTATGTCCAAGTAAAAGAAAAAGAAAAGGCATCTGCCTTCCAGGCCTTCTCGCATGGAGTCCTGGAACAGAATCTTGCCAGTTGATAGTTCAGATAGAAGGCAAAACGGGTCTTCTTGAGGAACTCCCCACAGATAGATCAAATCTTGGGAAACTCCCTGATCTAGTTTCCATTTGTGTGGGTCTGCCCTGGTCTTGCTCAGGTTGTCTGCCACAAAGTTTACTTTGACGGAATGCAGGATGTCTGTAGAGTGAGATTGTGCTGTGAAGCTATATCCAAAGCTAACATGGCTAGTCTGAAAAGTGGTACGGCCTGGTTTGACCTTGCTTGCTGATATATCATGACTGTGGTATTTTCTGTAACAACTTGAAAAGGTCCTGGGGACCAAAGATGCTTCAAAGAATTGAGTGTCTTGATCAGGGCAATGATCTCCTCGATATTCAGGTGTTTGCATCTGTTCTTGGTGCCCCACAACCCCTGCACTTTCCTCTCTCCTAAAACTGCTCCTCAAGCAAAGTCCAAAGCATTTGTGGTGACTGACTGAGGAAGAAGGGAGGGAGAAAGGGAGACCTGGATGTAAGGATATCCTGTTGTTTCCGCCAAAAAGATCTCTCCTCTGAAACCTCAGCACTGGGATTTGAAAAGATAAAGAGTGCTGATTGCTGGGCTAGAGAGATTTCAGATACCACTGTATCTCTCTCCTGTGGAGTCTTTACACGTGTATGATGAGAATTATAGATGCCATTAGGCCCCAAATCATGAGGCATTCCCTTCTCAGTGAATGAAGCTGGAGTGGTAAATCTTAGAAATAGATAAGCTCCATTTCCTTGTGTGGAAGAAAAGCTCTTTGAAATGAAGTGTCTAGCTGACATTCCTGAACACAATCCCATGTGGAGTCAAGAAAGACTTCTGAATGTTTTCTTGGAATCCCAACTTCTGTAAGATATCTCTTCCCCAAGTGAGAGATCCCCGACACTTTGATAAAGACTCTGCAAACATAAATAAGTCATCTAAATATGGAAAATTGTGGCTACCCTGCAGCCTGCAATAAGCTACAGCTACAGGTAGACAGTTTGTGCCCTTACCCACCTGGGAAACAGGAACTGGTTTTATCACTCCTTGGACAGCATATGATGAAGAATTAGTGGAAAAAAAAGAGTATAGCATGCAGGATGAGGAATAACCTCCTGGAAAGCAGAAATTTCCTCCCACTGCCACCTGTAACCTTGACAAATGACTTTCAGAACCCACTTGTCTGAAACAATCTGTTGCCAAGGAAAAATGAAGATTCAGACTTTCTAAGAAGAAAAAAGGGGCCAAAATGGGAGGGGGGTCACAAGATCTTTTGAACAGATGTTCAGATTTGTTGGATTTCTTTAGTTTTGGGAGGTACAAGACTTCTATTTGGAGCCCCCTTGCCATTTCTTCGTAAACATCTGTTTATCTGTATTTTATTAATCCAAGTAAAAGCACTTGTAGGAAATCAGGCTGCAGACTGAAGTTCAAAATTTAATAAAGGTACCAAAAGCACATCTGATCTTCTCAATGGGGGATATTCAGATAAATCATTAATATCACCTACATCATTATTCTCACAAACTTCTTCATTGGACTGTTGTACATTTCCCACCCAGGTAGTACCATGTTCCTCATACCTAAAATAATTATTATTCCTATTACGGGGTTTAGGGTAGCTTAAATTATTCTTATACTCTTGTATGTCCCTCTCTAACTTTCTACTTTTTCTTTGGAACACATTACTAATACTTCTCTCAATTCTCTTTAATGTATCAAAATACATTCTCTGATATTCATCCATAGAAAAAAGTAGGTCTTTAATAATTCTATCATTCACATCCTCTATAATACCATTTAAAAAATCTATTTCTTTTACATTTTCCTTAATCATAACTTTTAAAATATCTAAACCACATCTATTAAAAATATTAACTAGTACAGTATGAAAATCACTCCCTTCTATAACTTTATTTGGGAATTTACATACTCTAAGGCCTTTAGGGACAATTTCTAACCTTAAACACTCTTTTAAATATACATTTTCTAACTCTAAATTTTTCAATTTAAACAATGTTTCATCAAGTTTCTTCACATTAGATTCATAATTTAAATTACAATCATTTTCACTTAATCTAGGCGCCATTTTATCATTAAAATTGTACTGTTTATGCAATACATTCATAAAATCTACATTGTACCTCTGTCCATCTATAGGCTTTCTCGTACAGCCTGGTAAAATGTCCTTTCTGTTATAACCATCCTTCCGATTCCCAACGGGAGCCTGCTTAGGTCTAGTGTCCACAGGTTGCTTATCGTGGTTAAAACAATTAGTCCTAGTTTCTCTTAACGTCGGCCCTTCACTGGACGTATTGAGAAAAACAGACGGCAATTCCTTGTCCATATATAAAGATCGTTCCACTGCTGCTCCATTAGGTAAACCATCTTCGACTCTCTGTTTCCGCCTCGGTGAGCCCACGCCATTAACTACGCCGCTAGCGATTCTCCTTTCCTGCTGCTCACCTACTTCACTCGGTAACGTTTGCGGTCCCCTACTTCTGCACGGCAAGCCCATAGCACTCTCTCCTCTCATTCTCCCTTCCTGGTTGCACGGAAATTCACCGGAAGACGTCAGTGTAGGTAGTTCCCTCTGAGTAAGCAGCTCGATTAGCTGCGTTAGCTTATCGGAGAGTTTGTCCAACCTATTGGACTGGGTACCTTCATCCAACGAGTCTTTGCTTCTCTGCTGGCCCTCCTCCATATCCACAAAGAACACAAAGCAAAAAAAGAATATGTCCAAGTGCCAAAAACAACACGAATCCAAGTAAAAAGCACTTGTAGGAAATCAGGCTGCAGACTGAAGTTCAAAATTTAATAAAGGTACCAAAAGCACATCTGATCTTCTCAATGGGGGATATTCAGATAAATCATTAATATCACCTACATCATTATTCTCACAAACTTCTTCATTGGACTGTTGTACATTTCCCACCCAGGTAGTACCATGTTCCTCATACCTAAAATAATTATTATTCCTATTATGGGGTTTAGGGTACCTACTTTTTTCTATGGATGAATATCAGAGAATGTATTTTGATACATTAAAGAGAATTGAGAGAAGTATTAGTAATGTGTTCCAAAGAAAAAGTAGAAAGTTAGAGAGGGACATACAAGAGTATAAGAATAATTTAAGCTACCCTAAACCCCGTAATAGGAATAATAATTATTTTAGGTATGAGGAACATGGTACTACCTGGGTGGGAAATGTACAACAGTCCAATGAAGAAGTTTGTGAGAATAATGATGTAGGCGATATTAATGATTTATCTGAATATCCCCCATTGAGAAGATCAGATGTGCTTTTGGTACCTTTATTAAATTTTGAACTTCAGTCTGCAGCCTTATTTCCTACAAGTGCTTTTTACTTGGATTCGTGGTTTTTTTGGCACTTGGACATATTCTTTTTTTGCTCTGTATTTTATTAAGGCTGTTTATTCTGTTTTATTTTGTCAAAATTGGATGAGAAAATGGAATATCTCTTGGAAAACTTTGAAAAGGAGTGCTGAAAAATCTTAGAGATTCCCTGTATCAGCTTCCCCCTTTCATCATACCTTTTGATCACCCCTGTAGCAGAAGGGCCAAACACAATCTCCAAGGGAGAATTTAAAATCTAATTTTAAATATCATCTGGGAGGTTCTAAAAATGCAGTCATGCAAACCGCTTCAAAACAGTACCAGTGGCCATAGCCCTGGAAGAAGTATCAACACAGTCATACACACTGTAAACAATAAGCAGTGGCCTATACAATAGAAGAAACAAAGTTATTTATAGCAGATTTTCCTTACAAGATAAAACCGCAGATAAAACACTTCCCATACTTTCACAGTTTGTCAGAACAAACTAACATATGCGCCTGGCAATTTAAATTTCTGAAAATCAAAGTTGCAGAATCCCATACCTATCAATTTTCCCTTGCAGCAGTGGGATCAACTACAACTATTGCTGCTGGGTCAGGTTTGGGAATAGTGTATAACAATTTAAAAGACTGAGCAACTTTATACATTCTATCCACTTTTTTAGGAGCAGCTGGCTATCAGGAAAACTGCAGGCAGTAACACACACATCTTATAAAGTAGACCGAACACGAGGAATGGGTGTAGATTCTCAAAAATTCTTCTGTAACAATGAATAGCATTTACTGAGGGACTGAGAAATCCCAGTGTTCCCTCACTGAAAACACTGGCACATTCTACCAATAGTCTCAAAGAGAAACTCCCTACAAGGAAAATCAGAAACTGAGCTCTCCTCAGAATCGGAATCAGAAATCTGAAGAAAAAACTCTGCATCCAGGGTCTACATCAGAAGAGCGAACGCTCTTCTGTCAAAGATAAAAACACAAAAGCTGACAATGTTGAACGCATAGATCAGTAATTTTTTTCCCAGGGAAAAAATTCACTGATCCAAAAAAATAAATAAATAAAATGTACAAACAAAATAAAGTGGGGGGCTTTACCCTCCACACACACCCCCAACTTTAAATATACCAAGGCAGTGGAGAAAACAGCAAACTCCCAAGAATGGCTCAGCGATTTTTTTTCCTTGGAAAAAAAATTGCTGTTCCATGCCTTCGACATTGTCAGCTTTAGTTGTTTTCAGTTCGATAAAAGAGCATTCGCTCTTCTGATAGGAACCCCTGTATCCATCCCTGCATATTCCTGTTCAGATTCAGAATCTTGAATCTCTTCAGGGATAGAGGAATCCCTCTTTCTTTTATCAGGAACTACTTTACAAGAAGGATCAATATCATGAATTAAACTCTGAGCCAGACCCAATAAACTACTTCGAACCAAAGAAAATTGAGAAGTAGGTACATGACTGTCTTTCTGTTCCTTTTTGACAGGAAAAAATTGTGTCAGCCATGTTACTAATGGCAGAAGCAGTTCTCCGGGGATGAGTACAGCATTCTGATGCAACAACGTAACATTCCCTGTCCCCACTCCCAGGACCAACAACAGTGGCTCTTCCCTTGCCCACTGAGTGGACCATAAAAGTTGCAGAGGACACTGCTAACTCCCAGTGCATATTGGCTGTAAGTGCTACACAAAAGGGACCTGGATTAAAAGATGAGTAGTCTGAGGTACAACAAATGGCCACAGCAGAGTCACCCACCTGTGGCTGAGGTAAACTGCTAGCCTACTATGGTGGCAAAGGCTGTTTGCATAATTTTTTTGTGGCTGGAAGAAGGACCAAGCATGGGAGTGAGAGTCTGTTACATGGTCAAGATGAAAATGTGCCTCTTTCCCAAGGAAGACAAGAAGTAAGTGCCCGTAAACACTACCAGTCTACAAATGTCACTTTTTTGACAGAAAACACAGTAAAATGCTTTAAAACACTATGCCAGTCTCACAAAAGTAAAATAAACACAACATTAAAAAAAAACAAAAGAGAGAGAGATAGAGAATGTGCTCTGTTTAAAAGTATATTATACTCTCAAGACAGTCAGATAAAACACAACACTCCTAGTTTTAAAATAACTTTCCTGAAGAGTAAAGAAACGAAACAACAAAATTAAGAAAATTGAAGGTTTTCCCCCAAAAGTAATTTATCTGCAATTATTTAAATTATGTAAATCAATTTATCCTTTTCCACTAAAATCAGGTGAAGACATATAGTGAATCAATTTGCTATCCTTCTCAACTATAGCGAGCATCATCTGCTCTCTCTGAGCCTTATTCTACGTCTCCCTGCTTTTACTCTGATAGTAAATCTATCACAGGAATCCTAAACTTAGGAACATCTTCTAAAATTTAATATTATATTGTAGAGAACGAATGTATCTGATCTGTTTGTTAATATGTATGTCAAAGTCTCTTCTGTGGAAATTGTAAGTCAAAAGTCTGTCCTTAAAACTATGTTTTATAAAAAATTGTTCTCTTGGAGCTTTTCTCCCAGGGCCTCCACTAAAAATGGGCTTGTAATCCAATTGGACTCTCCCGGTCAACAAATGTAAAATAAATAAATCTGCCCAGCAAAGGAAACCACAAGCTGACCATCAATCCTCAAAAACTTGCTAGGGTGGAATTTTGTGACCACACCTGGAGAACTTACAGGTTCATAGGTAAGTATTAGGCTAGCTGCCTTTGCGAACCATTTTAAACCTAGGCAATTTCATTTTTGGTGCTTGAATTATCCTATCCCACAATGTTAGATTGGCCTTACCCATCCAGTGGTTCATAATTATATATTATCCCTAGTGAAAATAATTAGGATCCCACCAAAGATAATTTGAGGATCCATGCCTGGAATAAACCATTAAGGAGCTGCATCTGTCCATTAGTAGCACAGAGGGCAGTGCTAGAGTAAATTTTCTAATACCCATCCATAGATCCATGCTGTTATTCAACTGTAGGTAGGACACCTTTTGAACTGTTGGTAGAACACCTATTCTAGTCATTGCCAGCTACAGGACCCCCTCCATGAATCAAGACACCCACTCTGCCTATTTGGATCTATTTCAGTCTATCAGGATACATCCAAACACCATAGTTTTGGGTGACTTTAACTACCCAGCCATTGATTGGGTAAATTACTCATGCTCAAACTCACTTGCCCAAAGGTTCCTCAGCTTTGTTAACTCCAATGCCCTAGGCCAGCTGATTGACATCCCCACAAGGGGTGCCAGCACCCTGGATCCGATGCTTACCAATATGGAGGACCACTGTAGCACCCCCACCGTAAGGTCTTCCCTGGTGAGATCTGACCATAAATCAGTCTCATTTGAAGTAACTATTACACCTGACCCCCCCCCCAGCAGGAACTAAATTAAAAAACTTATCCAAAGCAGATTATAACCTCTAATGGGATGGTATAAATAGCTTCTCTGCATCTCCCCCTTCAAATGGAACTAGCAACTGACAGGGCAAAAATAAGCTCTTCAAGGAAGAGCAAACCTGCCTGGTGGACAACTGCCTTTAACAGGTTTTACAATAAGAGAAAAAAAATTGCTATCTAAGAGTAAGAGGCAGCGAGCTCTACACTGGAAACACCCTCTTATCAGCTTAAACAAGTGAATAAAACTTCTTGTGAAGTCCTCCAAAGCAAACTATGAATCCAAATTAGCTTCCTCAGATAAAGACAACCATGAGGCATTCTTTAGTTACATACGTAACCTAAAAGGAAAGGCCCAGATGTGTGCCAAACTGGTAGTTAATGATACCACAAAAGAGCAGGTCTTTAATACCCTCTCTAAGGCCAGGAACCCAGGAACACAGCATCTATGGGACCCTAATAATATCGCAGGCTGCATCCTACATGGGCTTCAACAAGAATTAGCAACACCATTGGGTACTCTTTTCAATCATAGTCTAAGCACCAGCTTCGTCCCAATTGAATGGAAAACAGCCACCGTTATTCCCTTGCACAAAGGTGTTGCTTACACTGACCCGGGGATCTATACACCTATTAGCCTGAATAGCATTATCTGCAAGGCCATGGAGTGAATCATCATGGACCTTGTCAACAAAGATATAGGTAACCTCCAAACACATGACCCTACTCAGTTTGGATTTGTCAAAGGGAGATCATGTCTGTTAAACCTGGTGGAATTCTTTGAGACAGTCACCAAGGCCCTAGACAAGGGGAAATCTGTGCATACAGCTTACCTAGACTTAGGAAGGCATTTCACACTATCCGCCATTCAGGCATCATTGACAAACTCACCCACCTAGGTAACAACCCTTATATATTTAGATGATTTGCTAACTGTCTCACCGATAGAACCCATAGAGTCAAAATAGGGGAATCCACCTCCAACAGCAGACCTGTAACCTGTGGTGTTCTACAGGGATCAGTCCTGTGAAATCTACTGTTTGGAATCTATTTTTCTGAAGTACAAGCAAAAACTAAGGGTCTGGGCTGACGGAGTTTGCTGATGACTGCAAACTGGGAGCAGTCACAGAATCTCCAAATGATGTCAACATCCTACAAAGGATCTTACACAAACAAAAGACTGGTGTGAAAGTCATTATTGGTACTTCATATTATCATAACCACATTCCGTGTGATGCAACCACATTCCGAAAAGGACAAGTGGCTCTTTTCCAAGCGATCGGTTCAGAGATCGTACTCACCTTATTTTCTGCTCGACAAATGGATGGACCACAAATTTGGAGAGGACAATGTTACCATCCATGTCACTAGCAGATAATTTCAGGGTTTGATCGAGGAGCCGATAATAACTTTGTGTACTGCGTGGGGCTTAATGTGCTCCATGTAGCTGCACTTACAGGAAAATATCAACATTTTTTGTCGGCTTTTAAAGGCATAAACAGTTAACGGACGGTGTCAGCAGGGCAGTAAACAGTGGGGGGTTTCTGATGAAGTACTTTGCAGTGAAGTCAATAAATAACATTTTACAATGTCAGAGTTCGTATCCTTCAGGAAACGCATGTGAAAGCAACTCCTGTTATTGTCACAACAAGTTTGTACATGTTTTACAGCAGCTTAAGGAGACCTTACTGGACTTAATTATAAACCACTTTTTTTTTAAATTCTGATAGTGTCAGTTGCTGTTTACAGCACAGAGATTTTATTGTCTAATGTGGGACACAACCATAACTTTCCTACGGGGTGCTTAACATTTGCAGAATTCTGACAGTTAATTTGCCTAATGGTATGCCTTGTAGTTTCAATCGGTACTTATGCGGTTGCGATAATATGTAAATACCTCATTAATATTTATTTTTATTTTATTTTACATTTGTTGACTGGGAAAGTCCGACTGGATACAGATCCATTTTCAGCAGAGGCCTGGAGAGAAAAGCTCCAAAGCAAAAGAAAAACAAACAAAAGTCCTTACATTACAGGCAAGGATTTATACTAAATGGTTATAATCATACCCTAAGCTTACAGAAAGGCCTTAAACTCAATGCAAAAAATGTATGATCATCCCTTTCAGTAAGGGCGATGTTCCTGCTAACTACCACATTAACAGCAACACCTTAAATACACACTCAGTGGTGAGAGACCTGGGCACACAGGTTGACAGCAACCTCACCTTTGACCGCTATGTCTCCACAGTAGTAAGAAGGACATTCTATATTGCTCATCTCATAAGTAAGGGCATTGCCTCCAGAAAAAAAGAGGTTATAACCTCCCTGTACTCTTCCCTTCTTCTTCTTTCGGTTTTTCCCGGTTAGGGGTCGCCACAGTGGATCATCTGTCCGCTCATGATTGGCAGTGGAGTTTTACAGTGTCGAGTTGTCAGCCCGGCACCCAACCTTTCACAGAAGGCACACACACGCACACACTCACAACTACTGCAGGCCTTTGGGATGCGGGAGGAAACCGGAGCATCCGGAGGAAACCCACGCGACTACAAGGAGGACATGCAGACTCCACACAGAAGGTACCCCAGCCGAGAATCGAACCAGAGAACCTCTTGCTGTGAGGTGGCAATGCTAACCGCTGCACCACCGTGGCCACCCTCCCTGTACTCTTCCCGCATCAGGCCAAAAATACCACCTGCAGCAATTGGAGAGACCACAATGGTTCCGCACAAGGAAAATTCTAGGTCTTCAGCATCTGTCCTATGTGGATCATGTGAAATTACTCACTTTATTCTGTTTCATACAGACTATTCAGAGGCAATCTCTGACCCTGCTTTATTGGAAATGCTGCATCTCTAAGTCAAATGGTACACAGGTTACTCGCTCTAAAGACCTTAACCTGGTACGTGACATTAATAGAACCTGCTTGAGGGACAGATTTTTCTCCCAGAGGTTACCACACCTTTGGAACAGACTCCCAGTTCATGTCAAACACAGCACCTCATTGGTCCTCTTCAAACGCAGCCTGGACGACTGGATGGGTAACCGTAAATTCACCCCGGGGGTTCCACCTGTGTCCCTCTTGGACAGGGGCAATAGTTGCTAACTGTGGAAATAAGGGTAGAATTTGGCTAGTCTTGTAAGGGCCCTAGAGCCATTATCCTAGTAACTTCCTATGATCCTTTGATTCTATGGACAGGGATAACCTTTGCTTTATGTGGATGGGAAGTCTGTTCTAGAGCAGACATATCCTCTGTGAGGTATATCTGTCCCTCCAAACAATTCAGTTGATGTTGCAGAAGATGTTAAATCCCTAGACCAAGTATTTCTGGTGCTACTTGATTTGCTGACGTGAAGAAGGTCTATCAGTATTAGGTCAGAGGATGTCTTATATGCCAGACACAGGACATGTCTTGGCAGTCTGCAGGTTACTAACTATAGTAACAAAGCTATTTTCTGGTCTATGCAGCCAGACAGAACATATTATTTAGGCTTTGTATCCTTTAAGTAAGGTGTCTCTGTGGGTATTCAAGTTTTGGCAGATTAGTTGAATAAGCATGATCTGTCCTTTACAAATCTAAACTGAGAAAGGTCCAGTGTTTGGAGGTTTCCTATGTCCTTATTAATTAGTCCCACTGTAAGTCTTTCCATGGCTTTGCATATGAGGCTTGATAGACATATGGTTCTGTAACTGCCTGAGTCTATGGAAGGTCCCTCCCTTATACAGGGGAGTGACTGTAGGTGTTCTCCATTTGCTTGAAACTTTTGTCCATAATAGAAAGACATGTGCATGCAACACAATAATCAGGCCAAAAATAAAATAGTAAACTCTGGAGACTGGCCAAAAGAAGTACTTTACTTAAAGTAGAATAGCAAACTCTATAGTCTAAAAGGAAACATTATGTATGTACTTATATTTGTTGTTTTTGTTTTGAAACAGACAAGACCGCAAAAGAGGGAGAGATGTTATGTCAGAAATCTTAATGTCATGAGAGAGACAAGGCAAGAATAAAAGTAATCAAGTTTTTCAAACCATCATAAAAATGGAGAATCTTCAAAAAATTACATGAGTAAATTTGTATATATGCAGGGAAATTACATAGAATATCTAAGGAAATAAGGTAGAGCACTTAAGTGGTCTCTGGGATCATCTGTTCATGATGGTGGCAAATGAGACCTAAGGTTAATCTAGGTACGCAGGGATTACAAGAGAAATAAATCAAGAGGAGCTCAAGGATAGGAGCACTAGCAGATGATCAGATCAAATATGGCAAGTGTCTCGGTACCCAACACTTGTACCAAATGGACAGATGAAACAGGATAGTGCAATTGTGTAAAATCTTACCATAACAGTAGATATCCATCTCCTCACTACTGCAGTATTCTTTACATAAAGAATCGCCTACCAAGGACAGACCAACACCAGGCCAGTATACCAAAGCCTTTAGGTCTTGTAGCTGCCATACATCACAAGAATGCTTCCCCAGCCAGGCATAGGGCATAAAGGTAACATACAGATGCACACACAGAACTGAAAAACTCGGAAATTTTAAACCATAAAATTATAAATCTTGAAAAATATAAACAGGCAACTTTTTCTATAAATCCTACACCCATGAATATACTAGCTAACAAAACTAAAAGATTAAATAAACTTCACCATTTTAAAGAAATCTATTCCCCAACAAAAAATATCTGATTTACCAAATATATTGAGTTTAGAGAATTTTTTTTAAATTAAACCAACCCAGTGATAGCATTAATAGTACAAAAGAGATGGTCAATCTTTTATACATAATAATATAAAGAACAGACTATCTGAAGTACAAATAAAATTAATAGATAAACAAATATCTTTTAAAGAAGTAAAAGATCAAATAACCATACGTAAGCAAAATAAAATTCCTGGTAACGATGGTATCATTTCTGAAATCTATAAGGTTTTGCCTGCTAAAGCGTTAACTCTACTACATACAGTATTCAATATAGGTCAAAATAACAACATTATACCTCCCTCTTGGAAGTACACATTTATTTCCCCCATACTAAAGTCTGATAAAGATCCTGTAAAATGTGCTTCATATAGACCCATTTCGTTATTAAACACAGACTATAAAATGGTCATGACTATTTATGCTGATAGACTTAAAAATGTTTTACCATCCCTGGTAGATATGGATCAAACAGGTTTTATAATTAATAGAACTTCTTATGATAACATCAAAAGAACAATAACTTTAATTGAATCAGTAAAAGCCTTAAAGAATAATTTGACTCATTAGTTTAGATATTAACTGTTCCTTCGACTCAGTTAATTGGAACTATCTTTTTATCTTACTGAAGGACTTAAACTTTCCTAATAGCTTTATTAATCTTATAACTCAATTATATAATGAAAGTCAAGCCTACATAAAAATAGGTACACGTATATCCCGGAACATACCCATTGTAAAAGGAACCAGACAAATGTTGCCCTCCATCTCCACTTTTATTCATATTACTTATGGAACCTTGGGATAACAATAATATACAAGGATATAGGTTAAATTGTAATGAAACATCAAAAATCCAAATGTTTGCTGATGATGTATTAATCATTCTTGGTGGTACCTACCCTACCTTACAAGAATTGTTTAAAAATATGGATATATTTCAAAAAAGTCTTGGGCTTAATTTTAATAACTCTAAAACACATATTCTTCTAATTGGTTCCAAAAGTTATAATATACATGACCAATATAAAAATATATACCTCAGTCCCAACAAATAACATATTTAGGTATAATTATAGCAACCAATATTAAAGACATCTTACACCTAAATTATAGTAAAAGTATAACAATCATAGAGACTCTAATTAGTAAGTGGAACAAGATTTGATTTATAATGGATGAAAAACTTTCCATTATAAAGACAATCTTGCTTCCAAACATCTTATACATAATACAATCTATCTATATTCCCCCTGCAGGTTCTTTTATTAAAAATGTTAACACACCGATTAAGAACTTTTTATGGCATCCGATAAAGCCCAGAATTGCATTGCCCTATCATATGTATAGCTGGGAAAATGGAGGTATACCTTTACCAAATCTAGAACTTTATTCAATTTTGTCAGTTATTAAAACAATTGTTTATCTTATAGATGGAGAGTATTTTACAAAATGGAAGGAAATTGTTACATTTATCCCAAAATACCAAAAACTAAAATAACAAACATCTACCACAGTTAATAATTCATTTATATGGAATTTGAGAGAGTATTTTTCAAATTATTCCATTCAAATGCTTAAATCTTTTACTTATGTACTTACCATAACTTTAGATGTTTGGGATCCATCTCGCCTACATTCTGTACTGATGGGTTCGGAGCCGATCCTCGGCTCCGACTCGGCACGCTATGCAATAGAGCGAAGTCTCTAATTGGCTGAGCTATTCTATATCCCAGGATGCACCACCACCAATTCCCCAGATCTTGTTTGTCTGCACACATGCACCCACACATGCACTGCTGATATAACATTGCCAGATGTTTCAAGATGAAACGGTCGAACTCGAACCGTCCGGTCTCTTCTGATCTCCAAGGCAGGGGGAAGGAGGGTGGGTATTAGGAATGTAGGCGAGATGGATCCCAAACATCTAAAGTTATGGTAAGTACATAACTAAAAGATGTTATGTGATCCTATCTCGCCTACATTCTGTACTGATGGGACAGCGTCCCTAGCACCTGATTCCTGGGTGGCTCACTGGAATACACTCCTGAGAACTGTGGAACCGAAGGAAGCACGCCCCCGAGATGCCACATCCAATTTGTAATGAGAAATAAAGGTGTGAGGACAGGACCAGGTAGCCGCAGCACAAATGTCACTAATGGCAAGCTTAGCATGAAATGCTGTTGAAGTAGCCATAGCCCTTGTAGAATGAGCTTTCACAGTGGTTGTAAGCTCTCTATTAGAAAGAAAATAAATATGACTGATACAGTCTCTGATCCACTTGGCAATAGTGACCTTCATGACGGCTTTGCCCAATTTATTGTCTGAAAAGGACACAAACAACTGATCCGTTTTTCGTGTTTGGTGCGTCCTAAGTAGAAACGCAATTGCCTGTGGACATCCAATGAATGGAAGATATATTCTGCTCTGTCTGAGTAATTGGGGAAGAAAACTGGAAGTTCCAAAGACTGTTGAAGACAGAAACTCGAACAAACTTTGGGAACAAAAGATGGATTAGGCCTAAGGGATACTCTATCCTTGTGAAAAACCAGGTACGGCGGGTTGACACATAGGGCTTGAAGTTCCGAAACTCTTCTGGCTGATGTAATTGCCACCAAAAAAGCTGTCTTCCAGGAAAGAAATTTCAAGTCAGAAGTTGCTGCCGGTTCGAAGGGGGAAGAGGTCAAGGCACCTAATACGATTGAGATCCCATGGTGGAGCAGGATGAGAAACTGGAGGACGTAGCAGCCCAGCACCTTTCATGAAGGCTTTACACAACTTATTGCTCATCAAAGGTGGGTCTATACTTGCATGAAAATTAGAAATAGCTGCTAATTGAACCTTAATGGTAGAGACTGAAAATCCTTGATTGAATAGGGAAGCTAGGAATTTTAAAACGTCTGCCACCGGGGCAGTAATGGGATCTAAACCCCGGAGTTGGGCCCAAATGGCGAATCTCTTCCATTTACTATTATACATTTTCTTAGTCGAATTCTTGTGGGCTGAGGACAAGATATGTATAACTTCTGAGTCTAAAACCTGGTTAATTACTATAGTCGGAAGTGGAGGAGCCAAGCTGTTAACTTCAGTGAGTGAAGGGACTGGTGAAGCTGTCCCGACTGGTGGATCAAGAGATCTCGAACCTGGTCCAGGAACCATGGACCGTCCAGTGCGTATTTCCGAAGAAATGGCAGCCAGACTTGACGAGGCCAGTATGGGGCAACTAAAATCATCTTGCACTGCAAGTGAATCGCCTTCTGGATCACCCTGGGAGCAGGGGAACCGGAGGAAAGGCGTACAGTAAGCCGGTGGGCCAAGCTTGGACTAGGGCGTCCTTGGGAAAACTCCCCAGACTCGGGGTAAGGGAAAGGAACCGTAGACATTTCGTGTTGAGGGCGGTTGCAAAGAGGTCACAACAAGGAGTTCCCCATCTTCTGAAGATCTGAGATGCTACTCTGTCATTCAGAGACCACTCGTGCAGGGAGAGAATGGTTCTGCTGAGTCTGTCGGCTATCACACTGGATCTTCCCGGGATATGTGTTGCTACCAAGAAACGGTTGGTTGCAACAGCCCAATTCCATACTCTCATGGCCTCTCTGCAAAGCAGGTAGGACCTGGTCCCTCCCTGCTTGTTCACGTACCAGACTACAGACATGTTGTCGGACTGAACGGCAATCATACCTTGGGGGAGGTAGCAGTGCAGTGCTTGAAGCGACAGAAGCAGTGCCCTCATTTCCAGTATGTTGATGTGTAGAGAAGTCTCGCTGGGGTGCCACTTGCCTTGAACTGACCTGCCCAGGTAATGTCCCCCCCACCCCGTTTGGGAGGCGTCCGTAGTCAAAGTGGCCACTGGAGGAGGAGGAACGAAAGGTCGCCCCCGATCCAGGTTGGACGAGATAAGCCACCAACGGAGGTCCTGTTTGCACGTCTCCGTAATTATAATTTGGTGACTGAGAGGGAGTTCCTGATACGACCACTGGACCGACAGGAGCCACTGGAGAATCCTCATGTGTAATCTTGCTAAGGGAACCAGGAGAACGGTAGCCGACATGGAATCCAACAGTTGTAGGACCATCCTTGCTGGGGCTTGGCGTTTGAGGAGCAATGCTCGGACTTGAGATTGTAATGTTTCTATTCTCTCTGTAGAAAGATAGACCCGCATTTGCCTTGAGTCTATGTCTACCCCGATAAACCGTATAAGCTGAGATGGCAGCAACACAGACTTTGCCCAATTGAAGGGGATTCCTAGGGAGGTTCCTAGAGATATAGTGGCTGCTAGGTTCTGTAATAGTAGATGCCTGGAGGTGGCAGTTAGGAGCCAGTCGTCTAGATACGGAAACACCTGGAATCCAAGACTCCTCAGGTGAGCAGTCACCACCGCCAAACACTTGGTTAACACCCTGGGGGCTGTGGTGAGACCAAAGGGCAGTGCGCAGAACTGGAAATGACTGTCTCCCAGGCTGAAGCGCAGATGTCTCCTGGACGCCTGATTTATCAGAATGTGGTAATAGGAGTCCTTGAGATCTATGGAGCACATCCAAACACCTTTCTCCAGTAGCGGGAGAATGGACTGTAAGGTGACCATCCGGAACTTGGACTTCTTGACTGATCGATTCAGGTTGCTGAGATCCAAAATGGGCCTCAAGTCCCCGGTCTTTTTTGGCACTAAAAAGAATTTTGAGTAAGTCCCTAATCCGGTCTGGTCTACGGGGACCGGTTGGATGACTCCTTTTTGAAGCAGCTTTGAAATTTCGATGGCTGCAATATCCCGTTGACTGGGTGGGGGGTCCGGGAGTTTCCTGGATGGAGGGGGGGTGTGTGAAAAGGGAATGACATAACCTCCGGCGATGATTCGGAGCACCCATTGGTCCTGAGTGATACTCTCCCAGGCCTTTAGGTGCCTCGAAAAACGACCCCCGACTGGCTCCGGAGCTGCACAGTCGGGCAATCCTTCAGGGATGCTGAGAGGTTGAAGAGCCACGAAAGGACTCGCGGTCTCCAGTGTTGCGGGGGCCTCTGCCGCCTCTGGGACAGCGTCTTCCGGAAAAATTTCCCCCTCCTCTGCCTCTAGAGGGGGGATCGTCCTGCTGTGAGGGGTAATTCTTTTGAGATTTACGGAACCACATTTTCCCTCCTCTTCTAGCCTTGGGATAAGGCCAAAAGGGAGAGGAAAACCGTGCTCCTACGGCAGTCAAAGTTTTACCCTCTTGTTCACAGCGGGTCAAGGTGTCCTTTACCTTGGGTCCGAACAAAGAGGACCCATCAAAGGGAGCATCGGCAAAGGAAGACTTGAAGGCCTCCGCAAAATGACACAGGCGGAGCCAGGCTTGTCTCCGTAGAGCAATGCCCGTACCCGCCGCTCTACTCGCCCCCTCGGCTGCATATGAAATGAGCCTCATGGACGAGTTCGATATCGACAACAGGGTAGCCAACTGAGAGCTAACCGTCTGGGCTAACTGCTCAGGCAGGTTACCAGAGAGGGTATCTGAGAGTTCCTTGATCAGGTCTCTCTGAGGTCTAGTGAAGTGAGTGAGGTAATTCAGAGACCTTAATGTAAAGGCCGTTGAAGAAAGGGTGCGCTTCCCGTACCGGTCCATGCTCCTAGACTTCTTATTAGGGGGATGGACGGACGTCGAAGCCTCTGCCACATCTTGCTGGGTAGCAGATGCCACCACCATAGCATCTACAGCCACACCTTTAGTGAGAAATTCCTTTTCCGGGGGCGCTGACAAAAATTTGTTAGGGCGAGCAGGCACCGGTTCCACAGAATCTGGATGTTCCCACGCCCTTCGAGAGATCAAATCCAGGAGCTCATCGAAGGGCGGAGACACCCAGGAGGCGGAGGGCTGAGCCCCGAAGGCCTTGAGGAACACCGACTCGTCAGAGGAAGGGGGTGTGGTCTGCCAGCCGCCTCGTTGCTTGAGGACTTCCAGGATGTCCGCAAAGGAGACATCATCCGAGGACGACTTGGGGGACTCTTCCGCATCATCAAGATTGGTGTCGGAGGTGATAGACTCGTCAGGGGAGTCGACGTGCTTCCTCTTGCACTGTTTTTTTCTTGGGGGTTCCTCCGAAGACTCTTCAGAGGGACCTCCAGGAAGAGGGGGACCTCCAATCGGGGTGACCTCAGGCCCCAGGGCTCCGTTGTCTTGAGACAGGGGGACTACAAAAGACCCAGTCTCCATGCCTAGGGAAGGTGCCGGGGAGACGGTGGAGGTAGTCAAAGAAGATTTGGCCAAAGCACTCCTCATGGCTCTAAAGGCCGGACCCCCAGAATCCTGGGAAGGTCCGACCCCCAAAGCCATAACAGCAGACGGCACTCTCGCAGCCGACGCACCGAGAGAGAGGCTTGGAACCGAAAACATCGGTCCCGAAGCGTCACCCCCAGGGCCGACCGAAGAGGTCTGTGTACCGAACTCCGACCCAAAGGCCGGAGTAGGAGTAAGGGTCGGAGCCGACCCGGACACCTCCATCGGCTCCACCAGCACCGACTCCAACGGTGCCGAGGCTGTTGGAGGAGGAACCAAGGCTAAAGGGTGGACCATCGGCTCTGAAGCCGACTGGGCTGGAGCCGAAACTAATTTTTTGAAGACTGGAGACTGAAACAGCCTTTGGAGCACCCTGTCAATGTCCGAATCTGACATCTTGGAAGATCGGGAGGAGATCGAACGGGTCCGGCTAGACTTCTCCACCGGTTCCGAAGGACTGGGGGACCGGCTCCGAATTGTTTCGATCAAAATCGGTGCCGAAGGAGACTCCACTGTAGTTTCCCTCGGTGCCGAAGAGGACTTCGGCGCCGAAGGGGAAGAGTCTGAGCGGACAACCCTCATCGGCTCCGAAATCAGCGGAGCCGATGAAGGTGATCCACCTCTCGAAGCTCCAGCCATCGGCTCCGAAGCCAGAGGAGTCGAGGCTGGAGGCATCGAGGCAGACCATTCCGCCCTTGGCTCCGAAGTCCGTGGAGCCGATGGAGAAGCCTGCCTAGATTTCTTAGTGGTCGGTTCCGACGGGCTGGTCGGAGCAGACGACTTCTTTTTCTTAGAGGAAGAAGAAGAGGAAGATAAGGCCTCTTCAAAAGTAGGCTTAATATGTCCTTTTAAAATCAATTTATTTTTCCTCTCTTGGAGGACTCGAGAGGAAAAAGTGTGACACACACTACAGGACTCCTGAAGGTGCGTGGGTCCTAAACAGTACACGCAAAGGGAGTGATCGTCCATTATAGACATTTTGTAATTGCATCTAGTGCATTTTTTAAATCCAGGGGGTCTGTGCTCTTTTGACAATGCCAAACAGTTAGTCAAAAACACTGAAAAATCAGAACAAACACACTTACAGTTAAAAATATAAGTCAAGCAAAGGGTATTGGTCACACAACAGGAGGGCCAAGAACCCTCTAACTAAAACGGGAACTTGATCACCTCACAAACACTACACAAAAAAGGCTACTCACGCACGAGGGGAAGGCCCCTCTAACTTAAACGGAAACCTTTCCCTGAAAAAAAACAATTTTTACCACAAAAAAGTTCAGAAAACTCAGTCATACACAAAGACAGCTGTTAAAACAGCTTTTTGGTTAAGTTTAAGAAATTTCCTGACAGAAAAATCTAATAAAGAAAGCACTTAGCTCAGCCAAGCTCGAGACCACGTCTTTGCTGTGTAAGCGGCAAACGAGATCTGGGGAATTGGTGGTGGTGCATCCTGGGATATAGAATAGCTCAGCCAATTAGAGACTTCGCTCTATTGCATAGCGTGCCGAGTCGGAGCCGAGGATCGGCTCCGAACCCATCAGTACAGAATGTAGGCGAGATAGGATCACATAACATCTACTTATATAATTTTAATTCTAAGGGTCTTTAAAAACTATATATTTAGGTTTAGAATCTTTGAAAATTGGCTGTTCCTCATCTTCTCTATTGCCTATACACAAGGTATAATTCTATCTGCAGATCATTCTAAAATGTTATTTAAACAAAAACAATTAATGTTTTGGCATCAAATGTTCAATAAAAATTAGGCAAAATCTATTAATGCTCTTATAGATGAATATAACCTTACCTCTCTACTTTGGTCAGATTTGCAAGAGTTTAGAAAATCTATTCTAGATAAGCTAATTTTAATCCCCTCAAATGCTAAAAATTCAATATCCAAACTTAATACCCAAACTTATTCAATATTTGATTTTATACACTTAATACTTTACCAGTTAAAATAGTATATCATATATTTATAAAGCAATTAAACAAGATCTAGATCAGGGGTGTCCAACCTTTTCAGTTGCAAGGGCCGCATTGAGTCAACAGAAATTTTCTGGGGGCAAACGGCAAGTGAGGACCAAAAAAAAAAAAAAGGTCTCACATTAATAATGGCTGTATTGTAGGTGAATTTAACAGTAAATAAATTAATAAATGCCTAATATTTGCCCTAAAATTCAATATCTCATTCTAATTATTTAAAAAACAGTTAAATCTAACATCTTAGTTTATTTGTAAAAAAAATTAACAGGTACAAACCTTTCAATTTGTATGAGATCATACCTGTGATTTTGCTGGTTTCCATGTCTTCCATCATGTCCTTAATGGCCATATGTTGTCCAAAGCGCTCATGTATTCTTCTGTTTCTAGCTTTGCAAACTGTCCCTGAAATATGGCACTGGCAGTATCAGGAATGATGAGACTTTTACTTCTCATGTATACATCCTGATAATTATCACAGAAAAATAAACACTTTTTTTCCACTCAGTACAATGTAATGTATGTTTATAAGGCATCTTTCACATCTTTAATTCTTGTAGCATCCATTCTTTAATATTCAACCGAAAGTGTTTTGGAAAAACTCCAGATGCTTGAAGGCAAAGTTTTTAACTAATTTTCCTTAGTAAGGAAGTGTAAAGAAAGAAAGAAAATGTGTAACAGATAAAACATGCAATGGAAAATGTTAATAGGTTTAATTTTTTCCATTATGTGGTGTCACGCAGATGCCTTGTCCTACCACACTGCAGCATACATAAATGTCAGAAGACGATGTACACAACACCTAGTAAAACATTACAGCCTGAAGTAGGGAATGTAGCTAACCAGCAGTAGTGAAGAATGAATCCGGGGAAAAAAAGGGTACAATCCAAAAGTATGAAGTTAAGACGTATGAACAAATGCACAGTGCAATCAGGATTCTAAACTGACTGTACAAACAAAATAGAATTGCCCAGTTTTGGGGCCCTTTTCAGCACTCTTAAGAGGAGAGAGTAACAAGTAAGAATTTACTATTACACCAAAACAGGAAAAGCCAAAACTCTTCCCAAACACAATCCAGTATGCCTCATCTTTAAAACATGTTACAACCCACCAACCCCACATTTTCCTCTCACACCTCAACCACCATTCACTGTTTTAGAATAACTATAGTTAGGTAAAAGGAATTCCAAGGACTTTGTAATATCACTAGTTTAGGTAATTTATGGTACAAAAACAAAAGAATTTCCTGACTGACCATACTAAGACTATACCCACGAGTAATGGCTCATTGCTCTGTTAAACTGCTGAAGAGCTCCCTTACTCCTACTATGGACTGCATCTCTTCTTCTCAGAGATGCTAATCTAATACTTCATTATAATGTATTGGTTTTACTGCTATATGTAGCAAGTTAAAATATTTTGTTCTATTAGTACTGACGGGCAAATGGTCCTTCCAGATTAATGCTGTACCTCCAAAACAAATGTACATAAAACAAATGAACTCTTCCAGGCCCATTTGGTCAGGGCAGTAAGAGTGTGAGCAAGTATGCGATCAAAGATGAACCACTCATCTAACAAGTCGGCCACTCATCCAGATCTAAACAACCAGCACAACACAGGAAGCAGGCCTAATAGCCCATGAAAGATGCTGCACAAATTTTACCACCTCCAGATCTCAGTTAATCCACAGTATAAAAGCAAAACAAACAATCTAAAGCAGCCAAACATGCAGCACCCACAGCACCTAATAAAAAGTCTTCCATGTTCAGACAGTAATAAGACAAAGGGAAAGCTTCTAGTCTACAGCCAAAAACACAATACAGTCCCCACCACCAGATTATGCGACCAGCTGGGACACACTGGAGGATAGGGCAGAAAACCTTGTCAGAGCATTTATAGATGTAGCAACACATCTGGGTTATTCCACCAAGGGCATTGTCCTATTAGTAATTAACCACAACTACAGCAATGGATTTGTTATGTTGCTTCCTACACAGAGCCTTACCAATCCCTGGGTTGGTGGGAGTCCAAGGAAAAGACTGTGCACTAGAAATAAGACTGCCATCCAGGGATGGGTCAGCAGTCCCTGTATCCTGAGAAGCAAGGAGAAGAGGGCAGTCAATATCTAACGACGTTTCTGTTATTAATACTGATTAGAGGTGAAAACTCAGAATTTACGGCAACCAGACTATACGGAAAACACCCATATTAGCGTGGTGACAAGTCACCTCATTAGATTCTCCCATGCTGAGAGAGAGAGAGAATAGATCATTAGTCTTACAATAAACTGCAAAGGTTGGAATTTAAACAAACAGTCAACTAATAATAGATTTGCTAATATGACACATAATGGCAAAAGAAACAAAGTGTGTAGTAACCCGTGATAACCGGAAAGTCCTGCACACCCTTTACTCAGCGTATCTACTAACAGCAAAGTAGTTGAGTAAATCGCTGAAATAATGCAAGTAACAATTACATAAAATGTTCTGTATAAATACCACACAGATAGATACAATAACTAATAGAAAAGGGATCTGGGGGGTAACAATCAAACTCTGCCACCTTAACAGTTTCTCCACTAAAAAATGCAATGCCCAAACTGTGGAATAATGCATAACACTCTATCTAACCCTAGCTAGTTCTAAGGGAGCAGACACAGTGTCAAAATACTTAACTTACCTTTTGCTATGTTGTAGTGTAGTCGGTGTGTACACAACGAAATAAAATAAATCCTCTCTCCACGATCTCGCTCCTTCCTTCAGCTTTTCTTTACCAGTAATATAAAAAACGCCGGAACGGTGTTTTCGCGCATGCGCATACCAGCGGAAAGACGCTGGTATGAAAAAAACGTGAAAAAAAGAAAGTTGGCGCATGCGCAGAACAGCAAAAGTACACGGACGTGTAAACACACGGAAAAAAAGTGAAATTAAAATTAAATTTAAATTTAAGGGTCGCGGGCCGCATGGAAGAGCTCTGAGGGCCGCAGGTTGGACACTCCTGATCTAGATGTACATTCAGATAACTATTGGAATTCATTTTCAGTAATCAATACTTTTATTCCCTCAGAAAAAGACAAAGTTAATTTCCTTCAGTCAGCCAGCAAAACCACTTCCTCCATTAAATGGAGAATCTTCACATAGAGATTTTTACATAAATCTTTCATCACACCTCAGAAAATGAGTAAGATAACTAAACAATATATTGTTTGCTAGAGATGTAACACAGTAACAAATGCTGACTGGGATCATATATTTTATAACTGTGTATTATTAAAGAAATTTTGGGAAGAAGTTAACACTTTTTACAGGCAATTTTTACAGACAATGTTATGCAAAGTCACTTGTATTATTCAATACACCTGTCCCAGACTGTATAAATAAAAACAAATATTCTTTAACCTGGTCTATACTATCCATTGCCAGGAAAATAATTACAGGAAATTGGAATTCCTCATCAGTTCCCACATTTAAAGAGTTTAAAGATATTATCTTAGAAATATCTAAGTTAGAAATGTTAACTATAAAATCTAAATCTACAAGGAATACAAAATCATATTACAAATGGGACAATGTACATGAATTATTAGCTAAAGAACTGGATAAATGATTAATGTAGTAATCTTTCCTTTTTTTATTCTTTTATTCTATGTTTTCATTTTTCTTCTGCCAAGCTTAAATGAATTGATCCTGTTATTTGATATATAGTGATCATTGTACATAGTTTACTGTGCTATTATAGTTATTGTATTATTTTTTCTTTTTTAAATATTTATTTTAAAATATTTACCTTATTCAATTTTTTTAAAAATATCTGTCCATTATATTAATGTTTTCAATAAAGCTGTTTAAAAAAAAAGAACCGATAAACTCCAGAAGGAAAAGAATACCCTCAGAGACGAGGAGAACATGCGTAATTAAAAATGAAAGAAAAAAGGATTAGCCTGGTGGGAGGGACCAAATATTTAACAGTAAAGAGAAGGATATCTACTGTTATGGTGAGATTTTACACAACTGTACTATGTCTTCCATATCACTGTTGCTGTATTCTTTTGGGAGAGTACAAGAGCAAACAGGAAGAATGGGAGGAGAAAGGCAAGGATCAGTCCTCCACAAACCTATGCAGGATAGCCCTGAAAAAGCCTCCTCTGTAAATAACATCCACATTTTAATGTTAAGTAAAAGTATGAACAGAGGACCAAGCAGTAGCCTCAATGATGGTGTTGGTATCTAAACCCCCTGAAAAAGGCACCAGAGGAGGCAACTGCCCTAGTAGAATGTGCCTTTTTAGATGAAGAAAAGCACTTGCCATGAAAAGAATAACAAAAAAAGAAAAACAAAAAGAAGTGGCTTTAGAAATCCAGAAGGAGACGGTTGGCTTAGAAACAGCCAAGTCCAAAGTCCTGGGCTGAAAAGAAATACAAAGCTGCTCAGATTTTCAAATAACCTTAGTCTTTTCTAAATAATACCCAAGCTGTGTACGCAAATCCAAGATGTGAAGAACCTTCTCACTGGCAGACTGCAGAGAAGGAAAATTAACAGACTGATTATGGGACAACTCACTGACTACCATGGACATAAAAGAAGGATTAGTAAAAAGACACCTTGTCTCTCTGAAAAACTAAAAAAGAAGAAATACCCATAACAACCTGAAGTTCAGAAACTCTCTTGGCAGAAGTAAAAGTCAAAAGAAGAACAGTCCTCCAAGTACAATTTTGTAAGTAAACTGAAGAAGCAGGTTCAAAATGAACCTAGGTGAATTTTTCAAGAACAAAACTGAGGTCCCAAGAAAGTAGAACGGGCTTCCTGGGAGGCCTGACATGAAGGACATCTTTAAGAAATTGCCTGACCTCAAACGTAGAGGCCAGAAGAGAATTCAGACAGGCAGAAATTGCTGACAGGTGAGTTTCAACTAAAGAATATGCCAAACCATCCTGGAGCAGATCACACAAATATGACAGAACCAGAGGAACTGCCACAGATAGGAGGATCCTGACAGCAAGAGAGGCACCAGACAGAAAATATTTTCCATTTAGACATATATGATTTTCTGGTAGTGGGTTTCCTGTCCTCCTACAGGACAGGGAGCACAACCTTATAAAAGAGGTGCCTAAAAGGGATCAAAACCTATCACCCACATTGTCATCAGAAGAGTGGACAAGTGAGGATGGTTAAGGCATCCCTTGTCTTGTGTGTGAAGATCCACCCATTGAGGTAACTTGTGTTGATTGCCTCTGCCCAAGTAAAAAGGAAGGGGGAGCCAATGCTGTCTGGGCCAGAAGGGAGTCACCAACAAGATTTTGGGAGACTCCTGCCTTTATCTTGTGCAAAACATGTGGTGTAAGAAAAAGGGGAGAGCATACAGAAACATTCCCTTCCAAGGAAAAAAGACAGGGCATCCACTTTCCAAGTCAGAGGGCTTGGGACTCTGGAACAGAATAGAAGAATCTGTCTGTTCAGTAGGGAGGCGAAAAGATCTACCTGAGGAATATCCCACTGATGGACAATGTCCAGGAACCCATCTCTGTGAAGCATCTATTGGTCAGCTTGTGTTTTGGACCTGAGAGAGTCTGCCACAAGACTGTGCCCTGAGGGAATGTAAACTGCTTGAAGAGTCACTTGATACTGGACAGCTGAATCCCTGACTTTAAGAGCTAGTCTGCAAAGGAAAAAAACCCTTGTGCCCCCTTGCTTGTTGACATCGCACATCACTGTGGTATTGTATGTGACGACATTGAGAGGCCTGATATGAAAGAGAGAATGAAAAGCTCACAGAGCCAGAAGAAGAGCTTTACGGGGCCACAAGAAGTTCACCACCTCACATCTAAGGCATCGGTGAGCAGCTCCTGGCAGGGAATTGGAGCCTGAAGGAAAAGCCTTGGGTTGAGAGAGAGTTGATGAATCTACTACTGAAGCTCGAGCTTGAGACAGGGAAGAAAAGGAATAGGTAACTCCAGGGGTGGCAATGTTAGAGCCACACCGATTTGAGGTACCATTGAAATTTCTTCATTTGGAGCCTAGACACAGGGAGCACGGGAATTGTGGAAGCTATAAATCCCAGAACACTAAGAAATTCAGATAAAAAACACACAACACCAGCTACCTGATAAAGAGATGGCTCTCAGCAAAAACAGTCAAGTAAAAGGAAACAGCTGAGCCAAGTCACCACTGCTTGTAGAAATCCATTTTAATGATACAATCACACAGAGAGTAAGCGCTTTTACGATCACACTGACCGCTTCATCAGACTAAAAACATTTAGTGATACACTTGCTTTTAAGCACCAACTTCAATCAAACCAATCAATCAATATTGTTTTGTTACATTAGATATTGTTCATTATTCACGGCCATCCCCAATACTTGGGGATTGGGAATATTAGAAGTTTACTGAATTCAAAGCACTTTAACACTAATGACAGAATTAATCTGTTATGTTTATTACTGGAGATTATCTTAGAGAATAATTTGTTCAGTTTTAGAGATGAGTTTTACCTTCAGAAGACTGGCATGGCAATGGGCACTCCCTGTGCCAATAGCTATGCCAATCTTGCATTGGTGGAATGGGAATGCAACTCATTCATGGATAAAGAAGAATATAAGAAAAACTTGATCTGGTATACCCGGTTTGTGGACAATATGTTTTTTCTTGGGGGGGGGCACACAGAATGAGCTTGATTTATTTCTGGAATATTTGCATAGCACTACCCCCTTTCTGAAATTTACTAGTAAAATTTCACTAGAAGAGATAGATTTTCTAGATGTTAAATTGAAGAAATCTGATGTGTTAGGAATTCAAACAAGTATTTACAAGCAACCCACTAGAAGGAATGCCCTATTGCATACGGGCAGCATGCACCCGAAATTTATTGGGAATAATGTTGTGAAAGGACAAATCTTTAGGTTGATGAGACTACATAATGATGAATTACAACTTAAGTTAGCACTGGATAACCTGAGAGTGGAGTTTCTGGAGAGCGGGTACCCTAAAGCATATGTTTGACAGCTATGTGCTAGAGTTGACTAGAGAAAGAAATACTAGAGGTAGAGCTTATTTCTCCAAGAGAGAAAATAATATGCCATATGTGAGTAATAGGGATAATAACAAACTTAGGTTTCCCCTCACATATAGTAGTGACATTAGTATTTTTGCGATGTCTTTAAAAGAAATTGGAATATCTTAAAAACTACAAGAAACTTAGATGGTCTTTTAGATGATGCACCTAACTTTGTCTTTAAAAACAAGAAGTCCTTGAAATGCCAACTTTGCTATGGGACCAAGAAAGATAAACTGAACAGCATTTCTCAGAGAAGAGGCACTTATACTTGCAGAAATTGTTCAGCCTGCAAGTATATATATTCTTGCACCACCTTTGTTCATCCAAACTTACATTTTGAGTTGCAAGCCAGGCATTACACTGATTGTAGGACAAAGAATATAGTATATTTTGCATAATCTGCAATGCTTACTATATAGGAAAGACAAATTGTATATTAAAAGAACACTTACAGGAGCACTATAGAGACATTCTCAATAAAAAGGAAACAAATGATTTATTTAAACATGTAGAGGAGGAGGGTAACTTACATTATTTTATATTCATAGTTCTAGAGATTTTACAAGAAGGAGTGAGGGGTGGAGACATGAAAAATAGAACTAAAATTGCAGAACAAAGATGGATTCTTAGGTTAAATGCACATACACCACCTGGAATTAATGAAGCTGTCTCCTTAAAACCCTTCCTAAAAGCAAGGACACTTCAACATTAATATGCTAAGCTCATTAGTTTTTATGGTAGACAATACATATTCTTATATTTTTATATATATATATATATTTTTGTATATTGCAATATGAGATGATTATATAATTGATTGATTGATGGTTTGACTGAAGTATGTGCTTAAAAGCAAGTGTATCACTAAATGTTTTTTGTCTGATGAAGCGGTCAGTTTGATCGTGAAAGTACTTACTCTCTTCTCTGTGTGACTGTATCATTAAAGTGGATTTCTACAAGCCGTGGTGACTTGGCTCAGCTGTTTCCTTTTACTACACTAAGAAATTCCCTTGCCATGACAAAGGAAGAAGAGCCTGGAAAAAGATTGTCAGGCCAAAACCTTAGAAGGCAGGGACAGATGGCAGCATGGGAACAGTCTGAAGCCTGCAACAGAGGAAAACATGATCCCGGGAAGGAATCAGAACTGATTCCTGGAAGTTTATGGTAAATGCCATATTGTGTAAAAGACAAACAGTAAGCTGGAGATCCTGCAACAGACTGCTGAGAGAAGGAGCTTGAATGAATAAGTTGTCTAGGTAGGGAAAATCTGTATCCCTCAAAGCTTGCAAAAATGTGCAATCAATGACGGGAGCAAGGCATTTGGTGAATCAGAGTCTGAAGAAGACTGAATGTGAGCAGATGAAAGAACTCAGTCTGTGTGTGATAAAGTGTTGGTTAGCCCTAAGAAATGGCATTGTCTACCTTTAACTAAAACTAAACTGTGCATTGTTTCATTAAATGTATTAATGCATTAAGGATGCTGGGGAGGCTATCATTAATTATTCACTTCCCACAATTTCAGACTATTTTTTTACTGAACTGCTTGCCACTGTGACTTTAAATTTTGCATTTCTCTCAGCAAAGAGTGCTCAGAACTCTAAAGATAAGTAGCTTGGACCTACAGACAGCTCCTCTCCAAGTAGTCAGCAATAAGAAAACAAAATAAAACAGCTAACAAATTTGCAGATGCCTGAATGACTCTGTACATTTCACTCAGAACACACTGCATAGTCTTCTCCTGCTCAACTGCCTTCAGCGGAACACCATGTCTCCTAGTGACAGCATTTTCTACGGGAAGAAGAGCTAATAACTTTGCAGATTCTGGAAAGTTCCATTTTGTATTGTTTTTCAGGACTATCTGATTTAACAAACTGTTTATAGTTCATGCCAGAAACATCAATCCAGACATCCACCCTTGTAAAAACTAGGGAAACTATGATCTTAGTTTTACAAATAATATAATCAGTATACTCTTACACCATACCCTTACCTCAGCAGACCAAGACCACATTATATTAACTTAAACTTCCTTTTCTCCAGCCTACCTTATCTTGTTACAGTGTAAAGCCTAAACATATCTTACAACTAAAAACACACTTGTGTAATTTAATATCTTTAACATATACAAACATCACTTAAAAGACTTCCTTACCATATTTAAAATACAGCTGACTGCACAGTACAGTGGTACCTTGGTACTGGTGGGCTTCGAAACTCAATGAATTTGGTATATGTCACATTTTGATGAGAAAAAATCATCTTGGTACTCGCTGTTTGTTTGGCACTAGTCACGCTCGCTATAACAGGTCCGCTGTCATTTTCTTGTGTTTTTTTAATTGTTGCGCTATTCTTTGTGCAAAGAACTACAGTACTGTATAATCATGGGTCCTAAGGTTAGTGATAAGAGCCAACAGAAAAGAAAATTAATTAGAACCACGGTAGAGCAGAAAAAAAAGAGATAATAGAGAAATATGAGAATGGTATCTGTGCATCTGATCTTGTTATAGAGTACCAAATGCCAAGAACAACCATCTCCACTGTCATGAAAAATAAATAGGCCATCAAAGTAGCTGATGTTGCTAAAGGAGTGAAAGCTGTGACAAAACAAAGATCACAGACACTAGGGGATGTGGACAAATTGTTGCTGATTTGGGTAAATGAAAAACAGTTAACTGGTGATAGTATTTCAGTGGCCATCATTTGTGAAAAAACAAAAGTGTTGCATGCTAATATGTTGAAAAACAAACCTGCAATGAGTACTGATACTAATGAAGTGTTTAAAGCCAGTCATGGGTGGTCTGAAACTTTAAAAAGATAAATGGCATACATAATGTGGTGCAACATGGAGAGGCAGCCAGTGCCAACAAAAAAGCTGCCGATGAATTTGTTCATGAGTTTAAGAAGTATGTAGAGGTTGAGGGTTTTATTCCCCAACAAGTGTTCAATTGTGATGAGACAGGTTTGTTCTGAAAAAAAATATGCCCAACAGGACCTACATCACTCAAGAGGAGAAGACATTACCAGGGAACAAGCCAATGAAGGACAGGCTAACTCTGTTGTTATGTGGGAATGCAAGTGAGGATTTAAAACTTAACCCTCTGCTAGTCTACCACAATGAAAACCCACGAGTTTTCAAGAAAAAATAATGTGATACAAATCAAGTTATATGTGATGTGGAGGGCTAATACTAACACTTGGGTTACAAGGAATTCCTTCACGGAGTGGATGAACGAAGTGTTTGGACCATCTGTGAAAAAATATTTACTGGAGAAAGATTTGCCTCTTAAGGCTCTGCTTGTTTTGGACAATGCTTCTGCTCACTCTCCCTTGGAGAACAACTTGTTGGGAGGAGTTTAACAATCACTATGAGGTTCTCTCCCCCCCCCCCCCCCCAATGCAACTCCTCTGATCCAGTCCATGGACCAGCAAGTCATCTCTAATTTAAAAAAAAAAAAAAAAAAAAACTGTATACAAAGGCACTTTTCCAGAGGTGCTTTGACGTGGGCTCAGATACAGAGCTGACCTTGAGAGAATTCTGGAAAAAAAACATTTTGTATCCTCCAGTGCCTAAACCTTACTCATAAGGCCTGGGGGAAGTCTCTCACAGGACCATAAACTCTGCCTTGAAGAAATTGTGGCCAGTAGTTGTAATTCAGAGGGGCTTTGAGACTGAGCCTAGGCCTACAGGTAACTGTGAAGGGTAATGTGACTTTGGGGCAGTCCATGTGCCCCTGGAGGTCAGTGCTGATGATGTGGAGGAGTTAGTTGAGGAGCTCAGCACAGAGGAGCTGCAGGAGCTTCACAGGCAGCAGAAACCAACAGTGGCAGAGAAAAGTACAGTTGTGCACACTTACCATAAATGTAGATGTTTGAGTATATTCACTGTTGCAGTCATCACATCTGAGGTTATCCCTGCCCAGGGTACACCTCTGCTGGCCCGAATACCAGAGACTTAGTATTTTAGCATCGGTTGCTGTTGCTTGAGGACTGATGTCAGGTTGTCAGTAGTATAAAGTAAGGCAGCCGACACCATTACATCAGTTTTTCTTGCCCTAACCTGTCAGGAACCCCCAAGTAGGAGGCCAGGTTCTGGTGGGAAAAAAAACACCAGTGGAAAATAAATACCAATATGTCCCTTGTAAGGCAAGGAGAACAAAAAGTTAGAAAGGTAATAAAAGGAGAAAGAGAAGAAGGGGGATGGAGGGAGGGCAACCAGGACTGCAATAGTGAATACACTAGAACATCACATTTATGGCAAGTGTACACAACTGTACTATGTTCTTCGCGTTTCACTGTTGCAGTCATCACATTTGAGTTGATTCCCAAAGTTGAGGAAAAGGGTGGAGGCAGTCAATGAAACTAGGGGCTGGCTAGGATACCCTGCAAGACTGCAGAGGCAAACCCTGCCCTGGATTTGTTGAAGAGAAGCAGGAGATAATGCTTGGTAAAAGTAGGAACAGAAGTCCAGGTGGCAGCCTCCAGGATGTCCTTGGTGGGGACTCCTTCTGAGGAAAGCTGCAGAGGTGGAGGCTGCTCTAGTGGAGTGTGTCCTGACCCCCTTGGAGGGTGGTTTTCCATGCTGTTTGTAGCAGAAATGGATGCAGTGTGCTATCCATTTGGAAAAGGTTTGTTTGGAGATGGTTTTGCCTTCTGCCCCTGTAGCAAAGCTAACCAGCAATTGATCAGACTTTCTGAAGGATTTAGTGCTGTCTAGATAGAATCTGAGCTGTCTGTGCACATCTAGAGAGTGAAGAATCCTTTCCCCCTTGTTCTAGGGGTTAGGAAAAAAGGTGGGCAAATGAATGGTTTGGTTGAGAGCCACACTGGACACCACCTTGGACATGAAGGATGGGTTAGTTCTGAAGGATACCCTGTCTGCATGGAAGGTGATGATGATGAAGGGCTCCCACAGCCATGAGTGCTTACAGCTCAGAAACTCTTCTGGCTGAAGTGATGGCCAGAAGGAATGCTGTTTTCCAGGAGAGAAATTTTAGCTCTGCAGAAGAAGCTGGTTCGAAAGTGGGCAGGGTGAGCTTTTCCAATACGAAGTTAAGATCCCAAGCTGGTGTTGGGGGCCCTTCTGGGTGGCCTCAAGTTGTTAGCCCCTCTTAGGAACTGTTTGATCAGAGGAAATGAGAAAATGGGCTGCTCAGTGGGAAAATGAGCAGAAATAGCAGAGGCATGAAATTTTATAGAGAAGAAAGAGAGGCCACTGTGTAGTAGGTCAGCTAAGTAATCCAGGATGACAGGGAGGGAGGGCTGTGCCATATTGGCTCCCTTAGCCTGGATCCATGTGCAGAACCTTTTCCACTTATCAGCACAAGACCTTCTGGTGCTAGGGCATCTGGCCTCACGGATAACATCCAGAACCTGTTTACTGATTGGTTCGGGGTTAGGTAATAAGCCAAGCTGCCAAAATGAGTGTCTGCAGTTGGGGATGCATGCATTCCCCTTCCCACTGGGTCAGGAGGTTTGAAATCTGAGGAAGATGCCATGGGGGTAACAGGGACAGGCTGCACAGCAAGGGGTACCAGTGCTGCTGGGGCCAGTCTGGAGCTATAAAAATGGTCCTTGGTTTTTCCTCCCTTATTTTGAACAGTACCCTGGGGATGAGAAGTAGGGGAAGAAAGGTATAGTCCGATAGACTGACCCAGAGGAAAAACAGGGCATCCACTTTCCAAGCCATACAGTGATGCTCCCTGGTGCATAATTTGCTGAGCTGATGGTTGGTGTGGGAGGCAGAGCGGTCGACCTTTGGGGTTCCCCATTTCTGAGTTGTTAGGGTGAAGGTATTTCTGCTGAGTTCCCAGAAGATTTCTGCTTAATTGGTCTGCCAGAGAGTTGAGAGAGCCTGGTAAGAATTGTGCTAACGGGTGTAGTTGCATGGCAGAAGCTGTGTGACAAAGGGTCATGGCCAGCCTGCATACGGGGTAGATAGAGGGTAGGAGTGAGTCCCTCCCTGCTTGTTGATGTACCACATCACAGTGGTGCTGTCTGTTTTGATCAGGAGAGCCCCTGGAGGGAGAAGGGGCTTGAAAGCTATTCAAGGCATGCTGCACAGCCACCATCTCTTTTTGGTTGATGTGCAGAGGGATTTGCTGTGGGCTCCATTAGCCCTGTATGCACCTGCCGTCCATGTGTGCACTACAAGCTTAGTCTGATGTGTCTGTAGTGAAGGTCTGGGCGGCAGGGAGAAAGGCATTCCCTTGTTGTGTGAGCATACTGCTGCCCACCAAAGAAAATCGTTTCTGAGGCAAGGAATAATAGGTAGAAGAGTTTTCAGGTCTTGAGTGTGTTGGCAGCAAAGGCTTTTTAGGTACCACTGAAGTTTCCTCATATGCAGTCTGGCATGTGGAATGAGTAGTATGCAAGATGCTATGAACCCTAGACCTTGCAGGATCTTCCTTGCAGTTAGCTGGGGCCTGGTGGCTAGTTGAGGGAAGTAGGCTGTCAGGAAAATTTGTTTCTCTGGAGTAAGGCATGTCATCTGGGATGCTGTGTCCAGAATTGCTCCCAGGAAGATTATCCTTTGGGTGGGCACCTGTTTGAATTTCTTTTAATTGATAGTGTACCCTAGGGAGGTTAGTAAGGTCTTTACAAAGGCCAGGTGCTTGAGCAGCTTTTCCTGGCTGTCTGCCTGAATAAGACAGTAGTCTAAGTATGGGTAAAGTTGAGTATTTCTTTGTCTGCAAAAGGCAATGGCCGGAGCCACACATTTTGTGAAAAGTCTGGGAGCAGTATATAAGCCAAAGGGAAGTGCAGAGAACTGAAAGTGTTGAGATCTTGCCCTGAAGCGGAGATATTTCCTGCATGATTCCCTGATAGGAATGTGGAGGTAGGCCTTTTTTAGATCTAGGGTGGCTAGCCAAGCATCCTTGGACAGCATGGGAAGCAGTTGCTAGAGGGTGAGCATTTTGAATTTTGGGATCACCAGAAAGGTGTTTAAAATGGATAGATCCAGAATGGGGCACCAGGTGCCCTCTTTTCTGGGAACCAGAAAAACTCTGGAATAGAAACTTTGGCCTATCTGTTCTGCAGGAACGTGCTCTACTGCCCTCATAGAGCGCAGGGAAAGGATACACCTTTGTGCCTCTGTCCGCTGATTTGGTGGTAGGTCTGGGAACCCTTTTGGGGTTGGAAGGGTGTGGAAGGAAATTTGTAACCCTGAGACACAATGTTCAGAACCCAGTGGTCCTTGGTAATGGTGGCCCAAGTGCTTGAATGAAAGGAGAGTTTTCTTCCTAGGAGTAAGTGAAGGTGGGCAGAGGGAGGGGGTGGAGTTGGTGAGTCATTGTGAGTTCTTACCATAAGGGGATGGCTTAGAACTCCCTGGTTTCGAAGTGGAGGTAATCCACTGCTTAGATCTCTGCATTACCTGGGGCTGCTGTCTGGGGAGTCTTCTTCCATGGGGCCTAGGCTGGGCTGGTTTACTGGGAGCAGGAAAGGACCAGTGTTTGGAGGGACAATAACTGCTGAACCTAGGGGGCTGGACCTGCAAGAAATCCTTAACTGTTTGCATAGATTTTGCTTTTTCTTCCATCTTTTTTAAGACCTCTTTTGACTTAGTGCCAAATAAATTATCTTTGTGCAAGGGGGCATCCAACAATTTAGATATGACATGGTCTGGCAGGGGCTGTTCCTTAAGCCATGCATGCCTTCTAATGACAGATCCAGTGACTGCTGCCTTGCAAGAAGCTTCTAGGGCATCAAAAACACAGTGCAAGGTGTGTTTAGTTACTTGACTTGCAAAATGCATTAACTCTTGTAAATCTTTAGATTCTGCCCAAGCAGGAAAGGAAGCCATGTTTTGTTTAAGGAGTTCCAAGGTATGTTGTTGAGATTTCAGCATACGGAACTGACAATTTAGTGCCCTGATAGCAAGAGTAGCTGAGGTGTATACTTTTTTACCCCATCTGTCCAATACTCGGGAATCCCTGTCTGAGGGGGTGGGATTCTTAGTAGTGGTAGCTTGAATCCCTTCTGGCCCTTGAGAAATGACCTCAGGGTCAGCTGTAGGATTTTTAAAAAGATATTAGGGTCAGCTGTAAGATTTGTAAAAAGATATCTGTGTGTGTCAGGGACTCTATAGTACCAATCAGGTTTTCTGGGAGCAGGAGGAAGGGCATCAGGAGTTAAGTTGGATTCAAGGAAAACATTCTCCACAACATCCAGGACTGGGGGGATGGCCAAAGGTCTGTGTTGTGGAAGATCTTGGAATTCCCCGAGTCTCTTTTTAGACTGAGAGAAGTCCTGACTCTCCCACTGGAAATGCTCCCTTAAGGTATGCAGGGTTCCCCCAAAGGAAAATCCTCTGGGGGAGAGGTTGAAGGAATGGAATCTGATGCATCAGAATCCGTGGAGAGGGGTTGCATGTCTTCATATTCAGATGCATCAGATTCATCTGAGTCTTGTTCAGACAAAATTACACGGGACAGATCTCTTTTCCTTTTGGAGGGGGTTGCTTGGCTTCCTCTGATCAGCATGATAAGGTCTTCCACCATTTTAAGCATTTGAGACTGAGGCAAGGTAGAGGGCACCTGAGAGTGAGTCGTCGGTTTCATCGGTGTGGTTCACACCTTGGGCCTGAGAAACTCAGTAGTTTTAGAAAGAATGGTAGTCACAAAAGAAGACGTCGGTTTGTGTAGAGATTTGGTAGTGCAAAGGCCTTCCTCTGAAGCTGGTGCCTGCTCAGCGGCTCCGGACCCATCCAAGGCTGAGACGACCACAGGATCCTTAATTGAAGAATAGTTTTGTGGCATACCGGACTCCGAAAGGGTCTCAGCAGTGGCCTGTGAATCAACAGAAGCTGGCATCAGGGGCTGCAAAAGCACCTTACTGAGTACCGGAGAACTGACAACTAGCTTAACGGAAGTGTCTTCGGTAGGTTTGGACCTGTGTGGTCGGTATCTGTCTTTACGTTTTTTCAGAAGATCTGCTGTCGTATGGCTTACCGAAGCCATACTGGAATTTGAGAACTGTAAGCAAAAATATCTGGCTACAATAAGGGCCCAATGACAGATAGTTCTGGCATTGAACAAAGCACAGAGGCGGCAACGAGGGACTTTGTGGTCTGGGCCTAAGCAAGTGACGCAGTAAGAGTGAAAGCCTCGGTGTGGTATTTGCTTTCCACAGGCGAGACAATTATTAACGTTTTCTGACATTGGTTAGTGCAAGAAAAAAGAATCCCCAACAGGGTACTTAGCTTTAGAAGACTTCAACTTCAATTTGGTAGACGAAACTCAGGTAGCAGCTGACCGGCACTCATTTAAACTGCTTCTGCTTCATTCTCCTCGGCACGAAAGACTGATGTAAAGGCGTCGGCTGCCTCACTTTATACTACTGATGACCTGACGTCAGTCCTCAAGCACCAGCAGCTGATGCTGAAATATTGTCTCTGGTATTCGGGCCAGCCGAGGGCTACCCTGGCAGGGATAACCCCAAATGTGATGATTGCAACAGTGAAACACGAAGAACATCTGTCTTCAGGTAGGGAGGAGGTAAGGGAGGATTGTCCCCAGTTCATTAATCAAGGAAATCTGTGCAAAATTGGTACAAGTGGAACATTTTGTTGAAAAATATCACCCTGACAAAGCTCTAACAAGCTGCAATGTTAATTTGTTCAGTGACCAAATAATTTCCCACTTTAGAGGCATCTTGGAACACAGGCAAAAACAAGCATTATTAGATAAAACGGGTGAGGCTCAAGTGGAGTTCAGTGGTGATAAAAGAGAAAAGAGAAAAATAACCCTTGAAGGGCAGTTGCCTAAATTTTTTATGGAAGGGGACTCTCCTTCCAAATAATAACATCTGCACTCCTTACCATCTTCCTCCCCACCATCCCTTTAGGCCATGTACTGTTTATTAGTGAATTTATACTGTACAGTACTGTTTATTAGTGAACTTATACTATTTATTAAAAAAATGCAAAAGCTAAAGTTAAGTTATACTGTTTATTAATAAACTTGTACTGCACAATACTGTTTATTAGTAAAATACAACAGCTAAAGTGAAGTTATACTGTATTAGTGAGCTTATACTGTACAATACTATTTATACAACAGCTAATGTTATACTGTTTATAAGTGTACTTTTACTATAAAATGCTGTTTATCAGTAAAACAGAACAGCTAAAGTGAAATTATACTGTTTATTACTGAACTTATACTGTTTATTAATAAAGGACAACTCCACTAATACAAATAGTGCCTTATAAAATGTGTACTTTCTGGGGGTCTGGAACGGATTAATTTGATTTACATTATGCTTTATGGGAAACATTTTTTGGTACTCATCATTTTAGCCACTCATCATGCCTTCTGGAATGAATTAACGATGAGTACCAAGGTACCACTGTATATTCCAATACTACACGCAATTTATATCACAAAATGTTTTATACAAATATTAACAACAACATTGTTTTAGTTACAGTTTCCTCTTTAGTGTCATTCTAAACATTTGTGGCATAAAGTGGAGTATATGCTTTACAGTCCACCCAGGAATTTAACAGTGTCAACAGAATTCTAGTCATTCTCAGCCACTTTTCTTGCAAAGCCATATTTCAGAATGTGACTACTTGCAGTTTCCCATTTATTCATTCCTGTGTTGCTAGTCTTCTTCCTGGTCATCTCCAGCTCCTGTCAAACACTGTTTCAAAGCCATGGTACTCTTGATTCTTGTAGTTAACTCCTGTGGTTTTTTTCTTCCATTCAAACATTTTCCTTTGGAACACTGGAAGAGGTTTCATTGGCAAAGTCTCTCTATGAACTTAGTTGTCAGAAGAATAAGAAGTCTCTCCTTCTGCTTGATGGCTAACTCTTTGTTAAGCTTGAATTGCCCCCTTAGCATGTTCTGCATCAAAAAAGGTTTTTGGTCCTCCAAGAAAAATGTTCTGAAGACAACTGGATACAGCAGCTAAAATCTCACACATGCCTTTTAATATTCCCTGGTTGCTGGGATAAATGTGCTTCTCTTCTGCCCAGATAAGAATGAATAATCTTTTTCCCACTAACACTTTGTCGTCGCCAATTTTTTAGCATTTTTTCATTTCTGCCACAAGCTTGTCAGGATTAACTCTTTCTGCTGGTATAACTGCATATTTACCAATATACATCTTGTCTGCTTTTTTGGGACCAGGTTTGGAGCATACACACAATGTGCTCTCTCAATTATCAAACATTGTGGAACACAGTCCAGTTTCTTAATTGTATTCTTAATAGTAATACTGTCTGTTCTTTCCAGTTTCTCTGGTACAGTAGAAATTCTTGGGTTTTCTCTGTGTGTTCCGTCTCCTAACTGGAATTTTTTTAAACAGATCTTCTTGAGAAGTCTCTTACTCAGCCAACCTTTTCATTTCCATTTCTGATTTTTTTTCATTTTTATTAGGTGATTTGAATAGCTAATTAAAGCTCCTTCTATTTTTTCCAGTCTTTTGTTATTTGAGTTAACATTCTCCTCAATATTTCATTTATCTGAAATACCTCTGAGTGGATCTGAGTTATTTTTCATCAAAACTACTGGAAGTCATTTCATGCATTTAAGCTGAAAACTGAACTGCTTTTTGAACAGTTGCAGGATTCTCTGCAGTTAAGAGTTTTCTCTCTGGTTTTCTGGTTGATTTCATCTCAGGTTCACAAAATGCCTTCTTTGCTGATACCCACGCAATGTAATTAACAGCCAGTGACTGAATTTTACCCAAACAGATAGTTACACTGGCCCTTTTCAAACACTTTCTGTTTGATACTGGAAGATCTCAAATCAACCAGTTGATCAGAAGGCAGTCATCTTTGAAGTCCATTATAAACAAAATGTATAAATTAAAATTAAAATTTTGACATATAATACTTTTTACTTCATTTATAAGTTCATAGGTATTTAATACACACTTCATCAGTGATAATCTTGAAAAGCCTAGCCATGCAGTCCTATGATTTTTTGGTGCTAATATTTTAAGTATAAATAACCCACAGACAAGTAAAACATTTACATCTTGCCCCTAACCTTGGAGGGATAAGTGTGTTAAGCCAGGGGTGATTTTGTGTTTCCCACCCATTCATCCAGACTACGTACTCTGCTTTATTTGGAGAGGAAGGCAATTCCACAGAAGTGGTATTTTCTGCAATACACATCTAGCCCTCCACCAAGTTCTATTTGTGTTCCAAACAAGATTTAGCTCTCTTGAGGAGGTGTACACACTCCCACTGGACTTCTGACTTTGCAGTAAGCCTGACAGGAAAGGGTCAGCTGAGGTTCTGTAAGTGAGGCAGAGATTGCCCCACAGTAGTCTGTATGACACAAGGAAGAGGGACAAACCCTTCAGATGGTCCACATAGTTTCTATGATTTAACAGTATCGTTGATCTCTAAGAAGTAAATGTTAAAGAGGAGTGTCCCAAGGACTGAAACCTGGGGCATACCACTAGTTATAGATCTTTTAGGGAGGTAGAGCAGCTCACCCCTAATTTCCTGGGTTGTATTTGTGAGCCAATTTGCTAAACAATGAGTTATGCACAGATTAACATTTAGCTGGGATAATTTATCTATGATACCAGATGTGCCACAGTGTCAGAACACCTTTGGGAGTTCTACATATGCAGTGTGTACCATTTGCCATCAACAACTGCTTTAGTGTCCTTCTTGAAGACGTTAACCAGGATAAGTAGGCAGGATCTGCATTTAACACTCCCAAACTGGCATGGAGCAAGAGCCTGTATGTTACCTGTTTTCTACAAGATGGCTGCACAATAATCAAAGCTTAACTTCAGCTCTCCCAGTGTGAAAAAAGAAACTGAAACACAAGGGTGAGGAACTCTGTCATGTTTAGTAAATTCAGTTACTGGCTATTAAAGTACGTTGCCTGGATAACAGCAAAGAAGACACTAAGAGCCTGAAATAAAATCAACTAGAAAAAGTGAAGAGAAAACACTGACTGCAAAGACTCAGGCAGCTGTTCAACAAAAAGCATTTCAAGCTCCAGCTGTGGTGCAAAACATGGCTTCCAATAATCTAGAGAAAAAATAAGTCAAATGTGCTCAGAGCTGATTAAAATAAACAGAACACTGAAGGAGCATATCAACGCAAATAAAAAAAATGGCTGGAAAAATGGAAGAAGCTTTAAACAGATAGATAAGCTAATAAAACTACAAAAATCAGAGGATGAAATGAAGAAAATGCCTGCTGAGTATGAGACTACTCAAGAAGAGATGTTTCAAAAAACGGTAGAATTAGAGGAAAAAGCATGGAGGAAAAATTTTAGATTTTCTCCTGTACTCCAGAAACTAGAAGAAACATTTAAGAAGGCATACACAAGCAACTGGACTGGTATTCTGCAACAGGAAACGATAACTGAAAAGGTACACTATGCGTATGCTCCAAATCTGGCCATAAAAAAGCAGCTAAGACCTGTATTAGTTATGATGGAAACTTACCCGCAGAAAGAGTTAATAGTGACAAAACTGTGGCAAATCGGCAGTATTAAAAGTTGGAGACAGTAGAGTATTTGTGGAAAATGATTATTCACTGAACACCAGGAAGAAGAGAAAGAAATGTATTCCATTTATCACGGAATGTAGAGGCGCAGGTGTGAAATTCAAGCTGCTGTATCTAGCTGTCTTCAGGATATTTTTCCATGGAGGATCAAAGCAATTTTTTTATGCACAATGGGCGTAAGAGGAAAGGCAAAAGTTGGTCCAACAAAAAGTGAACCACCAAGCAGAAGCAGACTCTGCCTCTAATTCTTCTAAAAATAAAGTGCACGGACAGACTCTGCCAGTAAAACCTTTTCCACTGTTCACAAGAGAAATACTTGAGAGAGACAGAAAAGCACAGGAGTTGACCAGAAGAATCAGGAGTATCTTGGAATTGAACAGGAATCTGCAGATGACAGATGGAGATGAGAAGGAAGAAGAGCAGCAGCACGAAAATTAGTGAATATATGTCAGAATGCAAAGCATTAAATGCATTTGTGAAATATAGCTAAACGATAAAAAATGGAAAGAGAGGACTTTGACTGGCTTTGTTAAACTTGTGAGGAACCGAAAAGCAATTGCCTCACTTCATGTCATTAATGTTTGGAAGGACAATGAGTGGAGGGGAAGATGAAGGAAAAGTTAACTAGGTGAACAATTTCTGTTCTTAACAGTATTTCCATGAAACATTTCACAATATAAAATGCATATTTTATAGTAAAGCATTTTTAGTTGTTTTTGTGTGTGAAAAAGTTACTAAAGTAAACAGGTGCCCTTTCAGTATTAAGAAATGTAGACAATGCAGTACAAAAAGGGAAGAAAAGCTAGAAAAAAGAATGCTTAAGTTAGTGGGCTGCATCTTGGGTTGTTGAGGTGGCAGATGAGGATGAGTTGTAAAAGTACACAGATCATAATATATGTAGAGCTGATATGTTTTTTCTTAAAAGTTTGGATAAGTGAATGTCAAGATTAAGACTCTTGGCATAATCTAATAAATTTTAAGTGAAACAAGTAAACATGAGACCATTGAATATAATGAAAAGTTTTCATTTAAAATAAATGTTTCAGCTTATCTTTCAGGCCGCAGCATTGAGCTACATTTTTCTTCTGTTGCATTTCTGTAGAGATAAGCTGACAAGAGGGCAATAAAAGCCAGAACAATGGTTTCTTCAAGTCGAAAAGAATTTATGTTCTTACCATAACATTCCACCTGTACTGTCGATCTTCATTAATTCATGACAGATGAGTTTCAGTTCTGTCCTCGGAACCAATATAACAAGCTCCCGCCAGCCACAAACTCTCGTGCTAAGGCTACCCATAGTGCCCCTCTCTTCAACTCTTCAGATTGAGATTGTTGCCCCCAAGAATAAGAAAGCAGAGGCTTTGTCTGAGCAAATGCCCTATCATGCAACCAAATCTGAACCTCCAGGTGTCTTTGGAGGGGGAGTAGGAGGGTGGGCTGTCATGAATGAATGACGATCGATAACACAGATGGAACGTTATGGTAAGAACAGAATATCATTATCTGATGTTGTCAATCTTCATTCATTCATGACAGATGAGACAGAGTCCCTAGCTACTTTATGTCCAGGGAGGCCCTATGGAAGGATATTCCTGAGCATCACTGAGCCAAAGAATGCTCTCCCCCTAGAGACCAGGTCCAATTTGTAATGAGTGATAAAGGTATGAGGGGTAGCCTAAGTAGCTGCTGCACAAATGTCATCCATAGAAGTTCTTGTATGAAAGACTATGGAAGGGGCAACTGATCTGGTTGAATCCGCCTTGACTTTAGTTGTTAAACACATTTTATTCTGCTGATAGACAAAGAAGATGCAATCTCTCAACCATTTTGCCAAAGTGACTTAAGAAACTGATTTACCTAACTTGGTCCCTGAAAAAGACAAAAACAATCGGTCCGATTTCCTGAATGATTTAGTCCTGTCTAAATAAAAACACAATTGTCTATGTACAAGACAAAAATTTTATATTGCAAGTGGCAGCTGGCTCAAAGGGTTGACAAGTCAAGGTTTGTAGGACTAGTGTCAAATTCCAAGGTTCAATGGGCTCTTTAAAGGGTGGTTTTAAATGCATGACTCCTTTTAAGAAGGTTTTGCAGAGATGATGAGATATTAAACAGAAATCTTCAAAACCATTAAGGAAATTTGAAATAGCTACTAAATGGACTCTAATAGTAGAAGATGCGGCTTCTGAATGGAGTAAGGTTGATAAGTACTCCAGCACTGTACTAATCAGAGCCGAAAATGGTCAAGTCCTTTTTCTCGAGACCACAACACACATCTGTTCCACTTACTAAAATTAATTTTCCTGGTGGACATTTTACAGGAAGCTAGAAGTATTTTTTGTACAGGAGAAGATAGATTATTTTGCCTGGCAATTACTGGAAGTGGAGGTACCAAGCTGTCAGCTTAAGACTCGATAAGTTTCGGATGGACCAACGCCAGTGGATGTGACAGTAATCCTGGAGTCTTGTTCAGAGTCCATGGGCGGTGAACTAGGTGAGGCCAAAGGTAGGGAAACCAGACTTGGCGGGACCAAAAGGGTGCAATGGGGATTACTTTGCTTCTCAACTGAAGTGCTTTCTTTAAAAATAGTGGAAACAAGAGGAAAGACAAAGCAGTCCTGGGGTCCAATCATGTACAAGAGCAACCCTCGGGGACTCCCCCCCCCCTGAAGAAGGATTAGGGCAAAGTATCTGCTGAATTTGTGGTTGATGCAAGATGCAAATAGATCGCAGCAAGGTTGACGCCAGCAACAAAAAATCTTGAATGCTACCTTCAGATTGTGAGACCACTCATGAGGCAGGAGGATACACCGGCTCAGTTTGTTCACAATCACGTTAATTCCCATGAATATGCGGTGCTACCAGAAAGAGGTTGGACACCATCACCCATTGCCATACTCTCATGGCTTCCCGACATAACGGGTAGGATCTGGTTCCCCCTTTTGTTGATATACCAGATGAGTGACATGTTGTGTGAATGGATAGCAATTGTCCCTGATGGGAGGGCAGATTGGATTGCTTGCAAAACCAGAAGCACCACCCTCAGTTCTAGGACATTGATACGCAAATTGGTCTCTGAGGGAAACCAAGTGCTTTGAACGGTCTTTCCTTGAAAATACTGAAAATGACCCCCCAGGGATGCGTCGGTAGTCACTACGGCCTTGGGCTGAGGGGGTGAGAAAGGGCAACTCCTTTTCCGAATTCATCCACCAATTCAAATCATGCTTGCAACGTTTTTTTATGCAGATTGGGAGGGACATAGGATGTGTTAATAAGGACCACTGTGACACTAGGAGCCATTGTAGTAGCCTCATATGGAGTCTGGCTAGGGGAACTATAGTGATTGTTGCTGCCAATGACCCTAGCAGCTGAAGGACTAAATGAGCTGGGACCTTGTCCTGAGACATTATCATCCAGAGCTGAGATCTTAGCCTCTGTAGTCTGTGATGAGGAATACCGACAAGACAGGACCTAGTGTCAAATGTTGCTCCTATGAATTCTAGTCTTTGAAAAGGTACTAGTTTCAACTTCTCTTTGTTTACTGAGATACCAAAGAGCAGTGCCAGCTGTAGGGTGAGTGCAAGCCAAAAAGTAGTAGATGCTTGCTGGGGGTGGTAAGGAGCCAATTGTCTAAATATGGAAACATCCAGAATCCTTGCAGTCTCAAGTGAGCTGTCACTACTGCCATACATTTGATGAAAACTCTGGGGGCTGTGGAGAGACCAAAGGGAAGAACTCGGAATTGGTAATGATTAGCTCCCAGCCAGAAGCGGAGATAACTCCTGGAGCATTTGTCCATTTTTATGCGGCAATATGCATCCTGGACATCTATCGAGCACATCAAATTGTCTTTTTCCAGAAATGGGAGGATAGACTGAATCGTGCGTTACCATCTGAAATGATGAGGTCTAAAATTGGCCTCCAGTCCCGTCTTTTTTGGCACTAAAAAGAACCTTGAGTAAAATCCGGATTCTACTTGGCCTGGTGGGACTGTCTGGATGACTCTTTTTTTGAGCAGCTTTTGAATTTCTAGCACTGCTGCTTCCCTTTGACTGGGTGGAACATTGGGGACTCACTATTGTGGGCTCAGGTAAAGAATGAAGGGGAATGTGGTAACATCTGGTAATTATCATCTACACCCAGAAATCTGATGTTACTGAATGCCAGGCTAAGTGGTGCAGACAGAATAGTCTCCTGACTGCTTCCAGAGGTAAGCAATCGAGCTGCTCTTCAGAAGCACTGGTAGGACTGCGCGGAAAAGGAATTTCTGGAGCCCTAGTTATGTGGGTCACCTCTGCCATAGAGGGGTGTCTTCATGATGAGTTTCCAGCTCTGCCTAGGGGGGACAACTCGCCACATGTGTCACGGAAAGGCCCTTGTGATTTTCTGAACCAGATTTTTCTACTTCTCTGATTCCTGGTGCAGGATCATTGGGGACTGGAAAAACATACACTCACAGCAGACAGGGTCTTGCCATCCTTTACACACCTGGCTATTGTGTCTTTAACCTTTGGACCAAACAGAGAGGAAGCATCAATGGGAGCGTTGACGAAGAAAGACTTGAAGGGATCCACAAAGTCACATAAGCGCATCCAGGCATGATGTCTCAAGACAATGCCTGAACCAGCTGCTGTGGCTGCCCCTTTGGCTGTATGCGCAATCAACTGCATGGATGAAATAGATACTGATGCCAGGGTGGCAACTTTGTCACATACCTCATCAGAAACTGCTCCTGCTAAGGTTCCTGAAAGTTCTGTTATCAGGTCCCTTTGAAGATGGGTAAAATGTGCCAAACAATTCAACAACCATATGGCAAAGGTCACTGAAGCATAAACCAGTGTCCCTAATCTGTCCAACATCAGAGTCTCTCTGTTTGGATGATGGACAGCAGAACTCTCCTCTGAGAGTCCTTTCTTTGTGGCCGCCACCATCACCATAGCATCTACTGCAAAGCCTTTGGACCAGTGGGGGTGATCCTCTGGGGGAGACATTTTGTCTGGTCTCTGGGGGACTGGCTCTACGGTGGCAGGGGAGTTCCAAGCGCATTGCATGATGAGCTCGACCAACTCATCTGTAGGCAGGGTCACCCAGGAAGTAAAGGGCTGGGCACGGAAAGTGTGCAAGAATACAGATTCCTCCGAGGAAGGGTTGGTGGTCTTCTAGTCACCCCACTGTTTCAATATTTCCAGTATGTCCAAAGGAGACATCTTCAGAGGGCGACTGTGGGGACCCATCCCCTCATTGTAATACACATCTTCAGTGAGAGATTCCTCAGGTGAATCAACGTGCTTCCTCTTGCACGATCTTTTATGGGGTGGCTCATCAGAGGGGAAGTCTAAAGAGGACTCCAAAGAGAGTGCTGCTCCCAATTCCATTTCCCCAGTGTAGTGGCCTGTGGCAGCTGTGATCCAGAGGACATATATATGTGACATTCCGGCACCGAAGGAGCTAGCTGTGAGCCTGTGAGTTGAGTGCCCTCTCCATAACCTGGAAGGCAGGTCCACCCGAAGAGGGATGGGAGCTCAGAAATGAGAAACACAACCTCGGAACCAGGGTCATATCTGCTCAATGAGCCCACCTTCAAGGAAGGAGCCGCGAGAGGACTCGGAGCGGTCAAAGCAACTGGAACTGTAGACTGCGCCGCAAAAAGAAATCAGTGCCGTACTAGGAGTCACGATGCCGACAGACCAGTCATCTCAAGGGTGGGTCAGCTCCAACTGAGCCATGGTCCACAGGGTAGATTCCAGAACCACAGTAAGATCCACTAATGGAACCGCAGAAGTTGGCACCGGGAGAGGCTTAGGCACGGAGTCCTCCAAGACCTGTTGGGGGGGACTGAAGGAGGAATACAGGTTGGAGTTTGTGGAGAAAAACACTCGGCTCCGGGTGGGAGTGAGGTCCTGGATAGGGTTGGGATGCCTCTAGCCACTAGTAGCTGATCCACAAGTCTCACTACATCAAGCTCCAAAAGGCTCCTGGTGGAATGAGTGGACATCCCCGATGGAGATTCTGGTCGGTCAAGAAAAGGACTAAGATGATGTCTAACAAAGCGGTCAATGGATGGTGAGTATCGGGTCCTGGCTTGTGTCTCGACCTTCGACACCGTGGTCGAATGACCTGAAATTTGTGATTGGGGGTGACCAATTTTTACTGTGTTGGTGCAGCGAGGGTCTGCGGTACCGTGGAAGGGGTCTGTACCATGGCAACTGTACTCGGTTACATAGTCGAAGACAGCACTGTTGAGGAAGTTTTAGGCTCCGATGCTGAGACAGTTGACTGTGTCAGTTTGGCATGTTTAGTATTCGGTTCAGAGTGAACCTGGGTTTTAGAAGTTTTTGGTTCCTGGGAATGAGGAGACATTGGGACTGAATGACTCCTCTTGTCTTTTTCTTAGGTGGGGTTGATAAGTCTGTCTCAAAGAAAGCCTCAGAGGAAGGGTTTTTAGCAGACCTTTTAAAATGAACTTATATTTACGTTCTGCTAAGGTGTGGGCACTACAGTCCTTACAGAACTTGCATGGAGGTTGAACTTGCAAGTGTGCTACTGCTAAACAATATATGCAGAGATGCTCATCCGAATTTGGCATCTTCTTGCCACATTTGTCACACTGTTTAAAGCCACTGGTACCTTTTTGTCAGCCATTGTCAACAAATACAATAAGAAATTCTGTCAAGCAATCAAGACACACAATGCACACACAGTAAGGAAAAGTTTTGTTCTTTTTTTTTATACCAACAATGGTAATAAAGGTATACCCAAGAGGGTAAAAGGAAGGAAGGGAATAATGCCAACAATGGTACTGAGATTACCAAGAGTTAAGGGGAAGGGAGGGGCCT